>NW_015151215.1:110153-117284 GCF_000732505.1 Cyprinodon variegatus
AGCTCAGAGAGGTAAATTGGGGCAAGGCCATTCAAGGCTTTAAAAGTAAATAAAAATAAGGCAAAAATAAGGCAAAGCGTGAGTCCGCAGCCTCTAGTGTTTGTTCTGCTCTCAACTTCTTCATTCTCTCTGCTTTCTTGGTTGATCAGTAGATGGAAACTTCAGACAAGGCAGGGCTCACCTTTCCGATATTTTTGTCTTCACTATATGTATATGTGATGTCTGTATTTCTCCTTTTATTTCCACACAGCTGCTTGTGATGTTATAAACCAGCATATGGGTCAGAAGGTCATATCACCTCCGTCAGAGGATCCAGAGGAGGACATGCTTACTCCTAAAGCTCCCAGCATTGGCTTCCCTCTCCCCAAACCACTGACAGCACCAGAGCCACAGGTAACGGTTACTCTAACTTTACAGATTGTCTCAACCAAACTGCTGCATCGGTGAAGTTGTTAAATTCTATCAGGAAGAGGAGGAGAAAAAACAGCCGCCAAAGTTTCAGCTGTCATCCCTCAGCCCTCAGGAGCGCATCGATTACAGTCATCTCATAGAGGAGCTCGGTGAGTCTCTCACCTTTGCTGGGGATCAAACATCAAAATATTTTTATACCATTTCATGCAGAATGATTATCTGACTAAATTATTAAAGACTTTTAGCAATAAATTCTCATTTAATAAATTAGAATATATGTAAAATAGAATTGACATTTTGAAAAACTTTACGGAGATATTCCATTCATTAAGCCATTTTTTCTGTATTAAAATTTTTTTTATATTCATCTCATTTGATATTTTATCTTAAAAATCCCATTTCAATGACTAAACTTTAAAAATGAACTGTTTAAAATAAACTGTTTAAAATGAAATAAAGAGTAGAAAACGTGAGTTTTATTTTATAAAATGCATTCTAAGTAAATGACTAAATGAACTACTTTACACACTATTCTGTTATTTAACATGACTATATATGCAGTAGAGATCAACCAACAAAGGTTTTTTAAAGGCTGATACTGATTATTTTGACACCAGTCTAACCGATCCCTGATATGTGATGCCAATATTTATGGGCCGATTCTTAGAGCCTATATTGTTTTGTTTTTCTATTGCATGATATAAATGACACTGATGACAAGCCTCAGTTTAAGCAAAAATAATTGAAAATAAATGTATTCATAAATCAGACAAAATGTTAACAATGGATAGCTAAGAGAAGGAGCAGCAATGGAATAGTTGCAACATGCAGGTGAAGATTCTCAGTCATCCAGGTCATAGTCATTCCAAAAAAGTTGAACAAACCACTGGACTTTGTTTTGCAAGTTTGAACACATTTCACTTCCCATCCAGGAAGTTTTTTCAATTCAAAATGTCTCGATTAGCGTTGAGTTCAAAGCTTTATAGAGTTACACAACAAAGCCTTTTATGGCTTAGAAAATATGCAAATTGAGCCAGCAGAACAGGTCCAACCCTTAGTAATGGGGTAACGTTGATACTGATACTGGCCTATGCCTCTAAAGGGGGGTTTGTTAGGCTCATTGTTGGCCTGGCTGACCAGTCGAGATGTTGGGTCCACTGGCGATGGGGGTTGAGATGATAGTGGGAAGGAATCAACTCTATTACTGCGTTGTAGGTTTTTGAGAGATGGAATCTGACACCACCCCCTCTGTTTAAGGTTGTTTTTTCTCTCTTAACATAAATGGCTTCCTTCATACCCCTTTCAAACCACCTGTCTCCTTTGTCCAAAATGTGAACATTATAATCCTCAATTTGTATTAGGATATTATTTCTGCTCAGTCTGGTTTTCTTTCCGTTTCTTCCTGTGATGCAGGAGGACGACTATGAATGGGGCAGCAGCTCAATCCTGGATGCTCTGCCCTCCATCACCTCTCAGCAGAGGAGGTTGGCCTTGGCTGCTATGCGCTGGAGAAAAGCTCTGCAGGGAGGCTCAGAACACGGCGTACGTACCGGATAAAAACAGAACGAGTTCATGGCTCATTAAGGCTGTCGCTACCAATGAGAAAAGCCTTTCCTCTGAACACCAGGGATCAGCCTTTATAGAGATTATTAGAAGAGTCTTGTAAATACCACAGATTAGGAAAGATCTGTATTTTCTACATTTATTTGTAACAACACTTTTAAACAAACTTTTAGTGTTTGGTTATATCTGCTCAGGGTCATTTAGTGTTTATTGATTTCAGCAATACTGTTTCTCTAGGGAGCTTTCAGTGGCTGGACTGTGATGCTGAACATCGACCAGAGCAGAGAGTCAGGCTTCAGGCGGTTACTGCAGTCTGGTGGAGCCAAGGTTTGTCCCTGCTTTTATTCTACAAGCCACATGCTGCCAAAACCCACAGCCCTGCACCAAACCAAGCTAAACGCCTCTATTGGTTTGGAAAGTTCTTTGAAAGCACATTTTGTAGCTAGCACAGTTTGTTACAGCAGCTCTGCAGGCAGGCAGGGCTTCTTCTGTCGCATCTCAACACGACAGAGCGTCTTTGATCTTAGTGAAAGTCCAGACAGCATAAAGGGATCTATGCAGGACTGTAAGGAGTGACAAAGACCAGAGATGGCAACAGTTTTCTTTTAAAAATCCAGCTAATAGCAGCTTTATTAAACTAAACTATAAGTTTTAGTTTAATGAACAGGTGGGTTTTCTCCATCCTTGAAGTTAAATGAATGTTGGAACGTTCGGACTAAACCTTAAAAATTGTGATATTTTAAAAATACATCATTAATGTTTTGTGGAATACTAAAATAATAGTAACATTTTGCAATTTATCTGAAGTGTTTTCCAGTTCTAGAGAAGTTTTAGAAAAGCAAATATAGGATGTTTTGATTTCTTTGTTTTACTACATTCTTATGGTCTTAATGCAAAAAGCGTCCCTTCATCAGCTTCCTTACATTGACCAATCTGTTTTTGTTTGTTCATCCATAAACACAGTCCTGCATTTAGTAAATGTTTTTTTTTTTATATATATTTTAAAGCTTACTTTAAATTAGCGTATCTAAACAGCAGATTTACTGCGTATATAAAGCCATTTAACACAACCAGTGAATCCAATTTCTACACTGAATTTGAAAGTTAATTCACTGTAACAAATAAAGGTGCTGCACAAGAACTAAGCAGAGAAAATAACATGTTGACAGTATAAGCAATAAAATAAATAGAAGGCAAAGAACGAACAAACCTTATGATTTTGCTCTTTGGAGTTAAAAAGCAGCTTAAAAATATATATATATCTTTCTTTTTAAAGAATTAAAATAATTTAAGGTTCAAGCAAACCTCACAGAAAGATGTACTAAAGTCTTGGGGCTTAAAAGCTCTGGTTCTCCAGGTCGTCAGCAGAGTTCCCAGGAAGAGAGATGCATAGATTCCAGTTAGATCGTATTTATAAATATGCTGTAGAGTTCAGTTTATCTCAGAAATTTAAGATATAACCAAGAACTGAAAACTGAAAAGTTGTCTTTCCACGGTGCAAAGTAAAACAACGTCATGTAAAATCTGAATTAATTGGCATCAACAAAGAATCCGAGAAACAAATTTCTTCTTATTTTGTAGAAATTAAATCATTATTTCCCTTTAAGTATTTCAGGACTTTCAGGTCTCTGAGGAACCTGCATCTTTTAAAATCTGTTCTCCCCCTCAGGTGCTGCCCATTGCTGTATAGAGAGACCACACACCTGTTTGCAGATTTCCCTCGTCTCAAACCTGGAGACTTCAGAGTGGATGTAGTTGAGGCCACAGCACAAGGAGTGACATGCTTAAAACCTGAGTACATTGCAGATTAAATGAAATTGTCTAGAGAGCTGTTCTAAATTAAATTTATTTTTGTTTTACACTTGTAAACAAAATGACAAATAAATGTAAGTCTAAAATTACCTCATGCAGGTGATTCCGCTGTTGAAGTGTTTTATCTACATAGATAGTAAACCAAAAAGTTTTAAATTAAAAATATCTGACAAACCTTTAGGTTGTAAAAAAAAAAAAAAAAAAAAAAAAAAAAAAAAAAAAAACTTCTATTCTTCTTATTTTCTAATATTTAAGGAACCAGCGCCACAGATCGAGCTGTACTGTCTGACTGCAGCTGATCCTGAAGAAGCTCCTGGCACTAAATGTAAAGCCCTTTGAACTAAAACATTGACACCAACATGCCTGGAATTGTTTTAATTCTAAATAAAATGATTGTAAATACTTCTTTTTATTTGTTTAAATAAAGTATGAAATAAAAATAAAATTTAGCACCAGTTTTTTTCCTCTTGCCTCTGTTTCAACCATTGCAGATGCTGCTGCTCACGCTGAATCTGCAGTGATGATGGCTGAAATATGCTGTACAGAAAATGTTGAATCATGGTTTGTAATTGGGTGCAGTGAAACGCTGCAGCCTGTAGAGGGCAGTATAGGGGTAGTGTTGAATACAATATGACAGACTAAATAAGCTGTTTTAGGGCTGTATTTACAGTTTGTGATTGAATATTTCCACTTTAAAACTGCAGAATGCTCAAAATCTTCCATTAAAACTCAACTTATCTGACATTTTTTCCTCTTATATTTAAACAAGAAATTGTTTTTGTTGTTTGAAATTATTTTAAAGCCCAGCTGTAATCATGAAAACCAATTTCTGTGATGATCTTCTTAATGTAGTGAGCACTGTTTTATTTGTCTTGCTGATTCTATTTGAATCAGCAGCACACTGTTTCATGCCTGTTTGCCAGGTGATGTTGTTCCTGCCATGTGGACAGATAAGTGGTTTAACCTCCTAATAGATGGACCAGCTACCGTACAGACTCAGGGTTGAGCCTTTAAAGGGGAAAGGTGATTGCAGGACAAAGATCTGCCATGACTCAGACTCCAGGGCTTCGCCAAAGCTTTAACCAGAAGTGTTGTCCCTCAAAGGGATTCAGAGTTTGGCTTTCTGCTCATGTACAGCAAAGCTCCGACTCTAGGGGTGTCTAGATTTGTCAAGGCTTTGGTTTTCTTTGACGATGGCAAAGCCCTTTTCTTTGTGTCTGAGCAGTTTTAGCAGAATGCCTGTAAACCCAGTTTAGGAGGGTCTTAGCTTTCCTCCAGCTCATATTTAGATGGTGACCAATGTATGGGAGTGAAATAGACATCAGGTGAGCTTATCTGAGGTGCTACTGATCACCCCCCTTACATTTAGTTCTAGGCTTGATTCAGGTCAAATCTGAATAAAAAATGTTTTTACATTTATTCAAAGAACAAAGCTGTCTGGTGGAGGGTGTGATCTCCTCCACCATCATAGTTGAAGAGACAGCAAGTTATTGACATGCTTGACAAGCTGATAAAGAAGTTTGTCTTCGTTCTGGGAACTCTGCAAGAACCTCAGGACATGATATCACAAAGTTTTCATTGCAATAAACACCATTATGGACAAACCCAAACATCCTCTTAATGTTTTCAGTCAGAGGCTTCTGCAGACCCACTGTAAGACAGACCACTACTGGAGATCCATCCTGCCCACAGCTATTATCACCTGCAACTTATTGTTGTAAGACATTTAATTTCCATTTGACATTAATAAAAGTATAATATAATTAAGATCTAATGGCACCTAAGCTGTTTTGTCAGTCTAGTTTGTAAATTAACCATTATCTATTAGCTTAGCTTCTGTTAGTCCACTACTTACTGCAAAGCGCAAAGGGCATGAAAATTGCACTGCAGTTTTCCCTTTATGGCAACACAGCCATGGTTCCTCATTTGATTTTAAGTGTATGTCTGAGTGATTAATAGTTCAACGTTAAATGGCTAATAATAATAAACATCAGTAACAAATCAAGAGTTTTACTTTTCTCCCAGTTAACATGTTAGGCTCCTATTTGGATCAAGTATGCTGCAGAATGTAAAAGTCCAAGGCAGTATACAGGATTTAATGAGTGTTCATTTCAGACTTTGGGTAAAAGATGTGGGGCTTAAATGTGTTAAATGATATTATGCCTGCTTCAAATACAGCTAGGAAATATGCATAAAGGGAGTCTAACTGTTTTATAAATATGGGTTGTGTTATATAGTTATAAATGCAGAAAGTTATATATGAGCTCATGCAGGGAGATGATGCATTATAGTACATTGATCTAATATGGACAATATAAGGCTATCCATATGGGGCCTATTTAGTTCCAATCAAGCCTGCAAAACACATTAAATTCAATTAGTACCTGCTTTAATCTGACCAAAATGTATTTACCCAATTTAATGTTGGAAAAAATAAAAACAGGGCCCAGATAGTATAATATAATTTAATATTCCAGATAGTTTTGGAGACAGTTTCATACCTGCAACCCCTGTGAAGAAGAAGAGGGGCCAGTGGCCCCATAGAACTGATCTTGGCTCCTGGATCAGGCCCTGTGTCGACTAAATAAGTATATGTCTACATCTGATATGTGATGGAACAGATATAGTGACTAATAGATCCTTGGGACCCGATCAGTTTTAGATTTTTCTTTACAATTCTGTTTAAAAATTTAAGTGATAGCTTCAGTGACATTTATATAAAATCACACTTTTCTTCAACTAAATTTTATTCTGAACCAAACTGAAAAGAATATTTAAAGTTTTCACAGATTAATTTTTCAGTTTTACTTCAGTTCTAGGTATGATTTGATTAAAAGAAGATAATAGAATTCAACTTTATTGTCATTACACTGTCACAAGTACAAAGCAAGGAAATGTAGTTAGCATATATCCAGAAGCGTTATACAGGATATAAATATGGTATGTATAAAAACTGGTCTTTGTCATTTGAAATAAGCCAAAAATGTGTAAAATTCTTGAGTTGAATGTACATTGACCTAATATTCCAAAGAATAACTTTAATTTATCCTTTAGTCGATATTTATTCAGGAACTAATAATTTGTCACTTTTCCACAATTGCTAAGGATTTTTAATTTTCAATTCAATTTTCTATTCAATTCAATTCAGTTTATTTATATAGTTCAATTCACAACACGTCATCTCAAGGCACTTTACAGTTCACTAGATCATACAGTCAAATTTATTCAAAGTTTTCTGAGGAAAACCACTTGATTGCTTCCATTCATTGACTCAAAGCAATTCCTCACACTTAACATGCTTGTAGTGACAGTGGAGAGAAAAGACTCCCATTTAACAGGAAGAAA
>NW_015151215.1:118433-120088 GCF_000732505.1 Cyprinodon variegatus
CATGCTTTTCTGTGCCCCAATGAATATATGCGAATTGTGAATTTGCTCTAGAACCACCACTGGGAGTATGCATCTAATCTAGTCATACCTAAACATGGGGGTCTTTAGGAACTAGTTGGAAATCAATAATCCTTAAAACAATAAATTGTCATGGACAAAATGTTGACTGTCAGTGCGTTAAATAATCAAAGCCCAATAATGGTTGCAACATGAAATACACTGCAAAAAATTTAAATCCAAATAAGTCATTTTCCCTTAAAATAAGCGCATTTAGTCTTGAATTGAGGAGGTAAGTGAGATACTTTGCCAATGGAACAAGATAATTTACATCTAATATAAGAAAAGGCAACTGCATTGTCTAATTACCAGTGCATATAAAAACTAATTCAACTGGCAAATAATCTCATTTACCTACTCATACGCTTGATTTAAGAAATGTTTACTTATTTTTTGATCGTTTTTGCAGTGTATTTCCCAAAATAAGATGTTATTAGCTGTTTGGTTCAGATTGTACATAAGCCTGTTATCTAATTATCAACAGGTGTGCCATTGAGGTACTTGAACCCCCCCCCGCAATTGCTGGCTGTTAGGGATGCAGAAAGGTCATCGTCTTTTTAACTCTTCATCATTGAGTTATTTTATCCTTCAGTGAGAGACTGCAACCTTAAAGCCTTTAAGCCAGTGAGTTTTTTTTTTCAGCCGGGTAACTGCAGCAAAGCTCATTAATATTCTCAGCCCGTCCGCAGAAACCCTCCTGTTAGTGGGTGGCACCGGCGTCCTGCGCAACGAGACGCACCGCGGACCGCTGTTCCATCACTGGAGGCGGCAGGAAGGGAAGGAAGGGTCTGTTTATGGCGTCAGCATCCAGAGAGGAAAGGTGGACTCACATGTCTGGGAGTCCGGAGAGGGGAGGCGCCCTGCGCATCTAGAGTCCGGCGTTTTTCCAAACACCATCCAACCGGGATCCACGCTGGCTTCTCCTGAACCTGCTTATTATAGGCTGGAAAAGGGCAACATGTGCGCCTGGATGCTGTGAAGTCCGTCCAGCGGGGTTTGTCGGATGCGTTTTGCTCGGATACGTAAAGTACCCGACGTTTCAGAGCACCTTGTGTCATAGGTAGGTACCTCCACTTCCTTCAGCATTCACAGCATCCCATATGGGTTCTCCAGTCGATCATAATCTGCTTTAACAGCGCAAGGCGTCATGTTTTCAGCATTCACCCCCAATGACAAACAAACAAAACATCACCAACATAGACAGATAGCTGATGGCATTGTTGTTGCACTGTTATTAATATATCTAGACATTAATGGGATAAAGGAGCTATAGAAAGATCCAGACTGAGATGCTTAGATGTTCATGTAGTGTTTTTGGAGATCACTAATGGACCTTAGGTTTTCTTCAGGAGTTTAACTATTATCTCTGGTATTATCTCTGTTATTCCTAGCAGTGGCTACTGAGGATATGACATTACTTTAAAGGTTAAGGAGATTTATGAAGAGATCAGTTTTCATGCTGCAGTTAGTGCCATGATTGGTTTGGTTTTCCCTCATGGATAAACTTTCTAAAGTCTTTCAGCATGCATGCATTTCAAAACTATGGAAGAGGATTAGGGCCACTGGAAAAAATAAAAACAGGGCCCAGATAGTATAAT
>NW_015151215.1:120343-127743 GCF_000732505.1 Cyprinodon variegatus
TCAGTTTTCATGCTGCAGTTAGTGCCATGATTGGTTTGGTTTTCCCTCATGGATAAACTTTCTAAAGTCTTTCAGCATGCATGCATTTCAAAACTGCGGAAGAGGATTAGGGCCACTGGAAAAAATAAAAAAAGTTAACTGATTTTTAAATTTTATTTCTGTATAATATAAGAAAAAAAGTAGGAATTCTGAGAAAAAAGTCAGAATTCTGACTTTTTTTCCCCACATTAAACTGAAATAGAATTTAAAAATCAGTTTTCAGTGGCCCTAATCCTCTTCCATATAAAACAGAATGGACAAAACTACAAAAAATCTATCACCAAGCATCCTCTTCTGGGACGGAACCCTCATGCTTGTTTCTTCTTGAAATTGTTGACTCACTTAGAGTCCAGTTTTAAAGTGTCTGCTAACCAAGACTGCTGGCCACCCCTTGCCATTGTGTCAGGAATGTTTGGCCACATGCTGTCCACATAAAGCCCCCCAAGTCCTTTGTTCTGTTTTGAGGGGGGGGGACAATCCTCCAGAGCCCTGTGGGTCATGAGTGGGGGGAGGGAGAAAGGGGGACGTATGTAGCTGACAGCTCCCTTGGAGCGAGCTAACATGCTGGGAGAACATGAATGGGGTATTAGGGAACATATGAGTAAAGCACTTAACACTAATGAGGACATTGATGTGTTTACAACGTTTAGTGACTGGTTGGATTTATCAGGAGGGACTGATATTGACCCATCCCATCTTTGATTGACTGAAACCAAAGAAAGAAACGTACATTGTGTTTAGCATCACTGGTATTAAAAACCAGCCTCTGTGGTAATTTTCTGCTTACCAGACAGTCAGACTCAGATGACAGATAATTAACATTTTCACAAGACTTTTAATGATTTTAGAATGTTGAAATAAGGGCTCTTCAAGTAAATTCTGATTTGAGAAGTCTCCTCCAACTAGGATCGGACTGGGAACGATTTTCGGGCCTGGCATTTTTCCATCTACACCCGCCCACTTATGGAACCCCCCAACCCCAAGTGTCTCAAATACGAACACAATAGGAATACACATTGTGGATTAACCGCTCTATCTTCAAGCATTGGAAAACATCCCAACCTGGCAACAATGCATGTAAGACAGGAAACGTTAGCCTGCAAAACCCCAACATGCACCGCAACATATTTTTGCAGAATATTTAAATATAAATTCGCCAAATATAAGAGGAACATCGTAGTTTGGTTTAAAGAAAGGATTTTAGTTTTATTATAAGTTAGTTCGTTGCAAGGATTTTACAGTTTGAAGAAATAGAAAATTACACCATATGCCAACCGACAAGGAAGGGCTATATATACTGCATGTATTATTGAGGTAATCAACATTCTATTACTTCTTGAGCTCCTTCAGTTATTTACTGTCACAGGTAGTTGCTGTCACAGGAGTAAGTGTTGGGGCCGATATGATGGAAGGAGGGCCGGCCCTTGCACGCTGAAATTAGGACCGGCCCATCGGGCAAATATCTGGTATCAAAGAATACCAGTCCGAGCCTGCCTCCAACTCCAGATCCAACATGGCCACCACTCTTATAGGATAGGACATTATAGAAGGTACCGAGTGCTCATCTTGAAAGATGAACAAAAGAATGTGTCCATGGCAACCGTATATGGCAATATCAGAAAAACTATTTTAAAAAACATCTAGTAAGGAGAGACAGAGTGATTTATAAAGATATGATGTTGACTCTATGGACTAGACCATATCAAATGCCAATAGCTAAGGAACATTTTGTCCATCAATCAGGTTTTATTTATAGAGTGCCTTACCCTCACAAAATGACCAAAGTGCTGTACAGGTCAATTGAATAAATTAAATAAAAGATACAATAAGGAATATAATGTATTCAATAAACGAACTTACATTTAAAATGAGGAAAACAAAAATAAAAGAAGAACATTAAGAGGGAAAAAGGGTTATTGATGCATCGGTGATGAACTACTAAGGTGTCAGTCTGCTGTTTTAGTCAACAAGGGTCAAATAAAAAAACTATTGTAAAGATTCTTTTTCGGTAAAAACTTACAAAATGTCTCCTTAACTGGAATATGAATTACCTTTTTTTTGTGTTGTCGGTTTATATCTTAGGTAAGGCACATCTTACTGGTCTAAAGAAAGGAAACAAGGGCTGTTATTAAAGTCAAAACAAGATTACAGTTGGACACTTTTGCTAGAGAGCTTTCTAGAATGAGCCTGGTGATATAAAAAAAAAAAACAAAAAAACCCAACAAACCACTATTATTGGAGTAAATATGAAATTGCTTACTCTAAAATAAAATGAGATATGGTGAAGGGTTGAATTATATGAAAACTCCAATCCTCTTTTAGGACAAACACAGATAGTCTTTTTCTTGATAACTTCATTCTTATCTCAAGTTGTAAATAAAGTTGACAGCAAACCTATTTTTTTCCAATAAAAACATCTCTCTTTTGTTGTTTTAGCAGGAAATTATGTGATTTATATACCGGACACTCTGGGCATTGGTCACTTAGTACTTGTTAATGTGTTGCTGCAGTATATTAAAGCATAAAATAGAAAAAAAAGGTGTTATACATTAGTTAGGCATTTGCTAGTTAGCCTAGCATAGTGATTCTAGGTAGTAAAAGATCAGAAAATGTTACGTCACCTGCTACCCACAATGCATCCTAACACATTTAGCCATCTTTTAGTGCTCACACGAAAAAAGCTGTGAAAACTTGTGATTATAGTTGTTTGAAAAAATAGTGAAACTGAAGTGGCGTGGTGCTTTTGTAGGGTGAAAATAAAAATAATCAGAGGCCACTGGACTCTTGCTTTTTTTGAGTGAAACCACTACAGTCAAACCACGGTAACTGAAAATCTTAGTTGGTAATTATCAGAATTTCTGTGGCGTCAGTGGCATCCTAGTGGTTAGGGCATAGGGCTTGGAATCCTGAGGTTGTAAGTTCGAAACTCACTCCTACAGACTGCAGCTCTGGCTCTCTGAGCAAGACACTTAAGGGCGGATTATACTTCTGCAACAGCACACATCAAATGTCGCTTGCATCTGGTCGCGAACCAGTTTTGCTGGTATGCTTCTGCAACGTCGGTCTGGAATTTCTAGGGAGGCACAGCAGTTTCCACCAAAGCACAGGAGGGAGCCTATTTGAGAACTTCGGTGGATGGTCACGAGAACGTCTTCGGTGGAGCTGACGGAGTACAAGTGGTTGTACCTCCGAACCCTCTTAATCAACCTTTCGTCATAGTTATCCATTGTTGTTATTACTACTCTGTTTTTTAAAAATGGCGCCGTAAAAGCATACCAAGGACCAACCACAGCTGCTTTTTGTCTGCGCACTTCCGCTTGAGGTCTACGCAGGTTTGCCACCGTCCGACCTATAGTCAGGCTTTTTTTGAGGGGCGCAACGATGGTTGCAGAACCTCTGCACGGGGGGCGTGGTCGCGCACAGAGACAGATTCGAGGGTTGCAGAGGCTATGCATCAGAAGTATAAATTGGGCTTTAACCCCTGATTGCTCCCCAGGCGCTGCACAGTGGTACCCCACTGTTACCTAAAGGGGATGGGTTAAATGCAGAGTTAATTCATCCATAGTGAGATCGATAAAGTAAAATTTTTCACTAATTAATAGAGGTTAAACCTTGTGTCATTCACTTCAACACATTCCCAGTCTGACTGACCTGTTCTGTCAGCTTTGGAAGGATGTTTTATTTTTTTTGGGAGAGCAGTGGCTGAACAATCTCTGCAGCTGCTCTCTTATCACCAGTGTCAGGAAAAAGGTCTGCATTAACAATGGAAAGAAACTCCCGGAAAGTATCGGCTGTCCCATCCAGCAGCGGTGGGCCTGTGTGTTGTGAGCTTATCGTAGGAATTTGCAGGAAAAGGGAAACTCTGGTTTGTGACTCCTGTGCTTGAACGTCTGAACTGATGGGAAAAGAGCTGGCTGTGACTTAGAAAGCAAGATTTATAATTATAAGTCGGCGTCCCTCATGACTGGTGCGGCGTGGTACATGGTGAGGTGGAATGCAGCACCCTGTGGGGCCTCTACAGTACATGGCATGTGCTCAGGTTGGACTTTGTCCTTTCTTTGGCCAAACATCAAAAGGTCTGAATTGAACCCAGGTTACCAGCTTTGTTTTGTTTCCTATGTTTTTAAATACCACACTCTATTAGCTGCTTTCGGTATTTACAGTAAGAGGACTCATAGTTTGGAACTACGGGGGGGGCAAAAGCTACTTAAATCAACAAGGAAGAAAACATTGGGGGGGTTTGTCCCCTTTAAAGCTGCTTATGGTTTTGTTGTGCAGAACCCCTCGACCTTTTCTCTATTTAATGTGTTGACGCTTGTAGTTTTTAAACTGTATGCAGGTTTTGTGAGCAAGGTGGAAAACAGTATGTGGTCTTTGAGCTAAACAAAAGGCCTGGTGGACTCCAGCAAACACACACCTGTCCACATAGAGCATTGGCAACAGGAAGCAAGCATAGAAGAAGCTGGAACTGACCAGAATGGTGTAAAAAAGAGAAGGTTGGCACTGGGAGATAAGACATGCAGGAAACCATCGGAGCATAAGGTGTTTACAAGAGGGGGATTCCTCACATTCCTCAGCTGCAGCCATGCCACTCCGATCTGCACCTCCACCCACTGATGGTCACCTTCTAGCCCCACAGGGAACAAGCAAACCACGAGCAGAGAGGTGGTTTAAATGTGTTATGTAAGCAGAGATGTTATCTAGGGTTGCTATGGAGACTTGTAGAAAACTAGACAGCTGGTTAAGGAACATCTTCTTTGTGTTTTTAACTTAAGTTGATTGCTTATGCAAAAAACGCCTCATATTGGAAGTGTTGCTTAACTCAGTATAATAAAAAGTTCTGAAACTGAGGCAAAAATGTATGATTCTCATTTTGTCAAATACTTTTGCTCTCAGTTCAACAGCTAACCACTAATTAAACAGTCTTCTTCATGTGTTTAGACCGCTGTGAAGCCTTTAGTTGTGTAATGTTTAAGGATGGAGCCTCCTCTGCATTTATTGGCATTAATGGGTAAAGATAAATAAAAATTCTCTGAAATTCATCAATCTTCTATTTGAGTGGAAAAATAAATATTTGTAAACAGAACCAAAACCATAACAGTTTTAAAATTGTCGTTTTACGGGTTATCAATAAAGTGGTTCCAAGAGGCTTATGTATGTACTTTAGCCACTCAAAGAAAGGACTGAAAAGAAGACACAAAGTAATACAGAAACTATAGGATAATAGCTCCCCTACCTAAATGTCCCTGTTTCTACAGTCAGAGCAAAGATTCATTCAGAACACAGTGACATAAGGCTTTATGAGATTCATCTCGCCACCATAAACTCTACTGAATGATAAATATAGGGGGAAAAAGGATTTCTGTTTTAAAAAAGCTACATAAAATACTGAGGGTATATATATATCAGTATTTTGTTTTTAAAAGCTTGCCAGGAAGAAGCCTTCTTTGTCCTTCCATCACAGACAAACGTAGTAGTAGTAGCAGTAGTTAAATTGGAGCAATTTTGAAATACAAAATTTAAGAAGGGGCTTTCATTTTCAAAAAGCTTTGCATTTTCCCTGTTAAGTGTGCGGGTATATAAGCTTTTTTTAAATTTTTTTTCAGTAGTCCTTGGATTCTGTTAGAATACAGGAAATGCCCTAAGACTGTAAAATAAAATCTCTTGGACTGACATGGGTTACCATTGAGTTTTTCAGTAGAATGATTATTAAACACATTTGACTAAACAAATAAAAAATACTAAATCAACTCTGGAAAGATGTAAAAGTGGTGTTTTTGTTGAAAACTCTTGTAAATATAATAAAATATTTATGTAATCAGAGGCTTTTAGAGCATCTCTACCCTGGGTACCAAAAAAAATGCTGCATTTAGTGTTTTGGCTGAATTTGTTTACCCATTCAGAATTCTCTCTCTTCTCCTCTGCGTTGCTTTTTCTTATTCGTAGTTTGTCGTCTTCTGTGTAAACAAATGTAAAATTAAAAGACAAAAAAAAAATATATGCTGCGCAGGTACTTTTGTGAACTTCACACTTTTTCCATGGTGTGATGTGAGGTTGTTTGGAGTGAAATATCTCAACACCTCTGGGATGGATTGCTGTGACATTTGCACAGACGTTCATGTTCCCTTTTAAGATGAACCGACCTTGTTATGCAGCAGACACTTAGACTTTTCATGGCTGGAAAGGCACAGAGAGAAGACGTCCTAAACCACTGAGGTTTGTGTGTCTGAGTGAGTTAAAGGATCCCTGAGGTGTGTGTTTTTTCCTGGTTCTCTTACCTCCAAACACAACACCTTACAGAACTGAGCTTTCAAAACAATTGCCTCCACTATTTGGTTTCTGCTGACAATTTGCAAAAAAAACAACTTAGTCAGGCTTTACTCTCTCTTTTGCATTATAATGTGTCACCCAGCTGTTCCATTTTAAAAACACTTGCTGTTCTGCAGAGATGAAATTATATCTCCTGTAGGAGGAAGTCAGGAGTCTTGACTAATTTCAGTCTTTATCGCTGCAGGGAATTAGAATCTTGCATCAGTTTCCTTCCTACTGCATTCTGTTTGAAGAGAATTTATTTGTGTCGCTAAGATCAGAGGAGCTTTTAATCCAGCTCTCCTATCAGAGCGAGAGAAAGTTTCCTTGGAGACCAAAGAGAAAAATCTGATTTTTTTTTCAAGAGAAGACTAGAAGACTTAGAAGAAAAATCATTTATTTACCATTATGGTTAATCATTTATTTATTTACAAATGTCTGGGTCTAATGTGGTAATGGGGGGAGAAGTGGTTGTAAGGCTGTCATCCTACTTAGTAAACAAAACGTATCAAGCAGGTGTTTGTCTAGTGATGCCTGAGATCCCCTCTGAGGATTATTTAGAGCCTCTAACAGATGTCTGGCTGGGAGTGCGGCTAACCTAGAATCAAACTGCCGCCCTGTTCCCTGGAAAATAGCACAGGTTACCAGGTGGAAATGAGCAACTGAGCCTTATGGTTACTGCTGAAACATTCTTACCCTTACTTTCTGATTGTCTTTTAAACCCTGTATTGCCCAGACGGGTCAGTTCACACTTGACCCTCATCTTAAACAGAGAGATAGAGGTGTTTACAGTGGGTTCTTACTAATTCCAATGAAAAAGTCCAAAAAAGTTTTCCATCTTTTTTCTTTTCCAGGTCTGGATTAACATATAAAAATTAATAGTACTGGAGAAATATTCACAAAACACATAAAGGATTTAGAGCTGTTAAAATACAGAAGAAATCCAATCCTGTACTTTTAACATATCCATCCATCCATCCATCCATCCATCCATCCATCCATCCATCCATCCATCCATCCATCCATCCATCCATCCATCCATCCATCCATCC
>NW_015151215.1:127967-143181 GCF_000732505.1 Cyprinodon variegatus
CTTACCCTCGCCCTAACCATTGCAGGTTCATACCTAACCCTAATCAAAACTCAAACTACACCTTAGTCCTAAACATAACACCTAAGCCTAAAACAGCATTTGTACCCATGGGGACCAGACCTTGGTTCCCACTAGAGCACCGGGTCCCCACAATGTACTAAGATTTATGGAAAATATTCCCCACCATGTAATAAATACGCACCCACACAGACACACACACACACACACACACACACACATTGTTTCTGCCAGCAGCTAATTATTGCTTTGAACCAATCAAATGTTAGCAGCTTCCCTATCTGGCTTCAAAAGATTAGTCATTATTCGTTTACCACTCCTGTGATTTTTTTCCTTTCCCCACATTCAATGTCGCCATTTAATAGAGTGACTCACACTAAATTTGACTTAACTAGAAAAAAAATTGAATAGCATGAGGAGCCTCTGAGTTTTTATGCCTGTGCTATGCCCCATGTAACAGGCAGCTTATTTCAGGGCTTCTGGAAGCTATGATTGATGGGGTTAGGACCACCACAGCTGATGGATTTTCAGGTGAGGTGGTTGGCAAAGGAGAGGCCATATTATAAAAGAGACGTATCGTCCATCAGGTGAAATTTTTTAGGGCCATCGAAAAGTACCTAATGTTTGGGTTGGGGTTTAACTCACAGGTCAGATTTAATAACAGGTGAAAACTATTCTAATGAGAGTAAATATGAAATCTCATTTTGAATTGTTTCAATTTTAAGTGCAAAACTATCAGAACTTATCAAGGTTTAGTTCAGTTTAAACAGCCACACACAGGGCTGATTGATAACTGGTGAAAATATGAGTTAAACAGAACCTGTCTGACAACATGAAGTAGGAAAAATGTTCTCAAGGAGCAATATACACTGATTTAATTAAGTTAAAGACTAGAGGAGCTAGATGGTCTTCCAGGAGGAGAGATTCCTGCACAGTCAATGACTCGATGCAGTCAGTTGGGTTTCCTTAGACAGGACATTTTTAACCAGTTTTTCTGTATGATTTGATCAAATTGTCTTTGACCTGTTAGATATTGTAAACGTGATTTATATGAATAAACTGAATTAAATGACAAAGTCTTTAGCTTTTATGAGTATATAAAGGATCATAGAGCCATGATTACGTCCTCTAGTGAACCCCACTGTAGGGCATTATTCACAAACATATAAAGGAACATGGTGTTAATCCCCAGGTTTTATACCAAGTGTTGGACAACAGGATGATGATCAAAAGAACACCACTGGTTCAACAAAGAGGGTTTTATTGTAGTTTAGTCAAAATCAAGACTTTATTTCAGTAGAGGTGCTGGACCATTACATTTATCATGCTCCAACATCCTTCAGTGTGGCCATTCAAACAACTTTGCAATGAAAAATGGGTTAAAAATTATTTACCAGGATGCTAGTTATAAATTACACCTGCACAGTTTTAGTTTTAGGAAGCATTTTCTTCCTTTAAATTGGCTAGCCCTTTTCACTTCATGAAGGAAAGCCTTTTTTGAGATTTTTATTTTTTATATTAACTGATAGTATTGTGTCTTTAAAAACTAAAACTGGAGAAATCTGTCTTTTTTTGCAATAGTAAATATGCTCATTTTCAGCTGGATCAATATGGTGTCTTTTGTGTCATTATTTATTTCACTCATGGTTTCAATCAATCAATCAATTTCTTTATACAATTTACATTGTAATCGAGATTTCAGTTTCAGCTCAAACTGTTCATTGGGGAATGATTTATTGATGCTATGCGTGGCGCAGAACGCTGCCTTTTCAACCAAATACCTTTTCAACTAAACTATTCCTCTGCATGACAGCTGCTTGAATCAGAGCACAGCCTGTTGTCCTGATGTCTTCTTTGCTTAATGTGTCTCGGCATTTGACATTTTTCCATAATCAGAGCATTAAACACCTCTGGGAGAATCCCTCGATTGTGAAACCATCAGCACTTTTACCTCCTAATTAAAGAGCAGCATTTTTTATTCCACTCTCCTCCTCTGATTTGCAACACAGTCTAGCAGATTTGTGCCTCAGGGGGTAATCTGAGACAGACGCACTCCCGAATTTAGTTCTTAGCATAAAAAACTGTGATGACACTGTGAGATTTTGGCTCTTTTGCGTGTTTGTAAATGCGTTTGTGGTGTTATGGATGGTGATTTGGCAGCCCGTCACCATGGAGACAGTGCCACTATCATGTAGGAAGGGCTTTTTTTTGTAAAGCCATGATTGGATTAAGAAAGGAGCAACAAGGGAACAATGTAATCTGATTGGACAAACTGAGGGCTGTTGGGAAAAAAACAACATCTTAGTCTTTAACATTTTGTAATATACACTTATATCTTTCGGATTTGGACCACAGTGCCATAAAAGGTCATGTTCACACTCAGAACATCACATTGATAGTGAAAACTGTTGCTGAAGAGGGTGGCTGTCATTTGAAGGGCAGATGTGACTTGATTTTTCAGATGCAGTTGTCGAATTAAAAGGGTTACTAGATATCTTTTTTTTTATTGCATCTATATATAAACCAAAATAAATACAGTATTTAGAGTTTAATATATAATAATGTAATAATAATGTCTGTGGGTGTATAGTATTTATACACCTTGAACATCTTTTTAAATTGGTTTACACGTATGTAATTCAATCGGATTTTATGTGTTATTGACAAAATATCTGGATAACCAGCACTTTGTTTCGGCTGCATGTAACCTCAGATTGCTGATTATCCAGATTTCTTGTTACTCTAGAACCACGAACCCATCTAATACCCTCTTTTTGCTTTTTGGAGCTGTGCACATAGATTTGTTTTCTATTTTATGTGTTGGACTAGCACAAATGGAAATATCAATAGTAAGTCTATATCCACATCTTAGGTAACGGGCAGACAAACTAGTACCTTATGAAGAAGTGGTAATAAAAGCCTCATTGTTAAAAAATACCAATAAAAGTCCAATTTGTTTTATTAAATGTTATGGCAGAGACAAAGCTGGCATGTATAACAAGGCACTCCGGTATATGGAAAACTAATACTGCTCCTCAACTTAAACACACTTATCACACAGCATTCACTGTGGGGGTGCTTTTCTTGGTTTGTTGATACATGATTTGACTTTGGGCTACAAAGTATATTGCAAATCTATCCTTATCACAGTATTTAATTCTGGAGAGAAGACACAAAGAAAAAATTCTACAAGAATTTGTTTTATTGACATGAATGAAAAAAAATTATTTGGCGCTCTGGCCCCGGCATAAGACTTTGATGCTGTGAATAAACATTTGCTTGGATGAGTAACGTACAAATAGGGCCTGGACACAGGGGGGAAGACTACTCTAAGACTACTGGTGGTGGAGTAAGCTAGAGGAGGAATGGGACTGAGAATAGCCTCAGAGTGATGGAGGAGATGGGGCTGAGATGGGTGAAAGTTTGCTGGCATGCTGGAGGGAGCCTAGGCCAGGAGCTAAATGAAGGAGATCTTGAAAGATGATTGGCTTCAGAGGATGTGTGGTCCTGACGTTGATTGGCTAAAGCTATAGCGAGGGGAATCACAGGTAGTGCAGGTGAGGCTGAAAAAAGTCTTTTAGATTGAATTTTCGCTTAAACTTTATAACTAAAGGAGATCCGGAACTACCTTGAAAGCTAGAAGTGAAGCTATCTGCTCCAACAATAAGTGCCACACATTCTTTATGCTCTTTATATCAGTATTACATGTAGAAAAGCTTGTGTAATTTAATGCTGCATCATTTTTTTAGGCTAAAAAGGAGGTAAGGTGGTGACAACATTGAGAAACTACAATTAGACTGTTTCAAAGATGAAAACGTTGAAGGTAACCAGGAGGAGCATGAAAAACGGAACAAAAAAAGTTGTAGTTGGGATGTAAATAATTGTTTTCCAGAGCAGCTTGGAGATGACTCATGATCTGAGGTCAATGTTTACTATGGACCTAAAACATAACTACATAAACCCCTTTAAATGATTGGTTTAGGTATTTCTCATATAGCTACATTATTTGTTTTCAGCATTATTGCATCTTTTTTGCATGATTTGCTAATGTCGCAAATAAAGGACTGGAAATCTGCCAAAGGCAGCAAATGGATCTGATGTTTTGCTAGGTGTTTAGCTTCCAGCAGGACTACGATAAGACATGATAAATGCAATTGCAAATTTCTAGCAAGGGTTCACAAATGCTCTCAGTCAAACCAGACTTAGCTTGAGCTATTTTTACAGAGAAGAATGGGAAAACGTTTCAGTCCCTTGATGTGCAAAGCTGGTTACTGGTTGAAGACCAGTTGATGAAGACATTTGCTTTCTCATTGCTGGTCTGCATCTGTACCAAATGATGTCCAATCCAAACCATTCACTTTTTCAGTGCTTTTTGTTCCTTTTTTATCATTTAAAATGAATATTTATTTATGATGAGCCTCTTAAACTGAGTCTCATTATGGAAAGATTTTTAAATAAAATGCATATTTAGAAATGCTAACCTTATTGATTTGCTTAGAATCTATTTCAAGTGCTGAAAGGTAAATTGTTCAGTCTGCATGTATTGAACATCGCTTAGCTGTGTTCCATATAAATTGGAGTAAACAACAAGATGCAAAATCACTGGAATGGTTATTTAGATTTAAAACAATTACTGCATGCAGAGCTCTCTATACTGTGGTAAGGCACTCCGCCTCATCACTGCAGCAACTCCATCACCATCTCTTTGCACTCTCCCTGGGGGTAGCCTCTGTTCTTGACTGTTTTGTCTGTAATTTGCTCTCGCAGCTCATCCTGCATGTTGTCCCACGTCCAACATCAGAGAGAAGCTGCAGAATGATGGAGGTACAGGCACCTGTTAATTCCCTCTTAGCCAGACCCCCCTCTCTCTCCATCTTTTAGCCAAGCAGCTGACATTTAACAGGGAGTGTTGGTAATAGGCTGCAGGAATGTCACTGACATTCACTTTGTATGATGTGAGATAGGTCAGTGGCTGTTTCACTGTCGCTGTGTCCAGGACTTAGTCCAGACTGATGGTGATAACCTGTCAGGCCGGTACCCCTGGGGTTGTAAAGCAATAAAGGAGCATTAGGTCCTGGACTTAGACTTGCTAAAAGGTTGCACGAATCTTTGAACACAGATCAACATGAGTAAAATAAAAAATAAGTAGCACATCTATAACAATGGCACAATGATTTTATCCAAGTCATGCATTTGTATCCAGCTCCAGTAACTCTACTACTGCTAAAGAAAAAGTCCATAGCAACCAACTACCTTCAAAAAGGGTAAATAGAATAGGGTTGTCAAAAGTATCGATACTCAAAAAAGTATTGATACTGAAATGTTGTATCCGGATATAATACTCATTTTCAAAATGGATACAATACTCATTTTCAAAAGTATCGATACAGTGCTACCACCAGTGGCACCTAAAGTGCATCTAATGTGCAGAATAGAGGACAATGCACTTTCTGAACACTGTGTGATTTAATAATTCTGTGCATTTTTCAGTTTCAGAGTTGTTTTGTAACAGTTGCAGCTGCTGAAAATTATTTTTGTTTGGCTAGAGTCATTGTTATGTGTGCAAAGCATAGCCAAGGAAGGAACATTTAATTTAAATTTCATAAGTTTTTATCAGGCTTGCTTAATATTGTGCACAGCATACAACCTCAAAATATTGTTCTTATTGTTTATTGTATTTATTTATTGTATTTTATTTATTAATGAAAATATTTCTGTTGAATTTTAGAGTCTTTGTTTTTATCCTTGTGGTATCGAAAATGGTATCGAGTATCGAATATTTTCCTTAGTATCGGTATCGAGTTGAAAAGTTTAGTATCGTGACAACCCTAAAATAGAGTCCATCCGATTGTAAATACCTCTCAGCATAACAGATGCTTCTATCAAAACGTTGGGACGTTTAAAGCAGGTTCGGATCAGAAGATAATATTTTTTAAGAATATGGATAAATTTTCAACCTGATGGGCAGGTTTATGGCCTCTATGGACTCTGCAAGTGGAGCATTAATTAGAAGTTCATGGTTTTTCTGGGGGAGCTGAAGTAAGACATAGCTTAGGGTGGCATAATGCATTTTATTGACCTTGCTTTTATAAAGTCTGAAGAATAAAGTCAAACGAATCGCTATGTAGAGTACACAGAAACATGCAGGAAAAAATTCTGGTATGATGATGGTAGTGAGGCTTTAAATGTAACAGAGCGCATCGATCTAAAAAAAAAGTCCTCCCAAGGGTGAAATATGTCGGTGGAAGCATCATGCTATGGGCACGCGCTGGTCTTGTACCAAACTTTTCTACATAAAACAAGACCGTTTGAATGGAAAAAGTGTATATTCAGAGTGACAGTTTGAGGGTTTAGATCAAAGTAAGACTATGTGTTTGAAGAATGCAGCCAAAGTCCAGACTTATGTCAAAATGTAAATTTGTCACAAAACTTACAAATGAATTTTTTTGCAGATATTATTCATTCATTCATAATAATATTTTGGTTTGCGTTATCCTTTCACATCAAATAACATAAAGAAAAACTTTAGTTTAAGACTTGAAAGGTACTGTAATACTGTTATTGAACGATAAACAGAATTAGCTAGGCACCTTTACTGTTAAAGTCTATAGTGGACAAGGACTAGTAAGCACAAAACAGGCTGAAATTGGAAGACAGTCGGATTTTAGCTCAGTTTTTGAGATATTCTGACACCTATGCTGGATTCTTTGTCAGTTCTGGACTAGTTGTGTGCCATGACAACAGATATAATCACTATTGAGAGATGGAGAAATTGTCTCCAGTCTCAGATGAGATGAATATTGAAGGTTGGGGGCCTTAAATTTGTCCTTAAACTTATTTACCCATTTTTTGTTTTCTCTGGGAGGATCAGAGTCTGTGTGCTAATCATATGTACTTCAGTACTGTATTACAGGAAGAAATTCTATTAATCTAATGCTGTCACCACTTCTACCTGTTGTAAAACAAGGAAGGCTGATGATGAAAATGAAAACCCCACCTTATCTATACAAGTAAACCCTGATTGATGTTTCTCCTTTATGTTGTGTCATTCGTTTCTTTCTATGTCAAGTGCCAGTTGTTCTGCTGTTTACCCCTTCATTAATTCATCTATGAGAGTTGAAGCAAAGCTCCTCATCCTCTGGTAATTAAACCTGTCGCTGGGGTGTTTTTTTCTCCAGGAAAACTGTTGCACATTCACGCAGACGCCCCTTTCTCTGAGAGGCCGGCGTGGATAATTAGTCCGCCGAGGGGTTTGCAGTGATTGCTTCATTATTTCTCCAGGCATGTGTACGAGATGTTTGATGGGTGCTCCAGAGTAATCTATTGAAGAGCGGCTTACAGGGTATATGCACATTGTTGCCCAACCCCTTTAAGAACAATTCAGTCAGGAGCTCACACAATGAGCAGTGTTGCTGGATGTGGGCTTCTGGTTTGTTACAGTTGTGAAACACGGATTTATCAGCAGGGTGCAGATTCCTCCCTGATTTCTAAGAAGTATCATTTTTCTAGGCAGGTTTACCCAGATGCTGCATGCAGGGTGGCAATTATCAACCCATTTTCGTATCAAAATTATTATTTTACTTGTTCTCTAAGATGCCAAAAAAAATCCTGCAGATTTCTGAGTCAATGACAGCATACTTAATCAGTCCCTTTGAAACAAAGATGTTGCTTAAGTGGGTCTGAAATAAGACTTCTGCAAGTTTTCCTTGAAGTTTCCATGTAGTCAAAAGAGCCATCAACTTGAATAAAACACTGACTCAGATGATTTGTTTGTGGTAGCTTTATAAAATCCTCTAAGATGTTTTTTGTACTCTTTGATGAAAGGGTATGAAATAAAAATTTAACATCTTTATAAGTTGAACTTTCCCCCTCATAGTAAAGACTAATTTTTGGTATTTTGTAGCAACAAGATGAAATTTTCCTTGAAAAAAGTATGCCAAAAACATCTGTTGAAGCTTTTATGACTTCAATATCATATATTTATGTTTTAGATTATGTCCATCTCTCTCTATCCACTCCCCTCTGGTTATTTAAGGTTAGGTAGCAGGTTTAGCAGAAGAACATTTAGGGGATCCCTACATGTTTCTAGGTCAGTGAGTATATTTATATATACATATATATGATTGTACATAAATACAAGGTCTGATTGTGTTCTGCAATCTTCTGCTGCTGGGATGCACTCTGATGTCCTCCAAAGGGAGGTGCTCAGGAGACTCCTGATCAGATCTCCAAACTAACTTGGGTGGCTTTATTCGGCGTGCATTTAAACTAAAACAAAACGCTAATATTAGTCTGTATTCCTTGTAGAACATGGTTTACCTTAATGTTGCGATTTCCTAAATGTTATCAACACTTCCAGTTCTAGGATGTTGTACAGTAGAGACCTAAATGATGTTACAGATTTAATTTGACTCCAGTTTTAATAACTTACTAACATAGCGGTATGTGTCTTCTATCAGCTAAAGCAGTGAGGTTGACCTGATAGTGATGACTGGTTTGGAAAAGGTCAGATTTTCAGTTTACATCACTAATAAGGACTGGACACCATCTCTATTGTAAATGTCCTGTTTTTACAGCTGAACTAACACACCCAAATGTAGTTCGTCTCATTTTTATTTTTTCAGAATCACATTATGCTAGAGTGGTGAATATAAATTTGCAAATGTCTTCCAGGGTTAGTGGAGGGTGATGAAATTTTGAAAGTATTTCAAAGTATGCCCCTTTTTCCCCTTAAAGGTTCCTGTCTACTGCCTGATAATAATCCAAATAACATGTCACTTACTCAGCCCGTCATTCACCTCCTATTCTGACTGAGTTCCCTCAGGACGGGCCCTCAGTTGGAACTCCTTTTGAAAATGTCAGCCCTGTCACGTCATCATATCTTCTGTCATCGGGGGAACGTCAGTCCCTGGCTTTAGTCATTACAGCTGTGCCTGCCACTGGTCCCTGTCCATCAACCTTTACACATCATGCTCCTAACCAAACATCATCTCTCAAATTACTGAAGGAGAAAGAGGTCAGGTGCCTGGATCGAAGAGAAAAGCCTTCATCGCTTTCAAAACAAACCACATTTAACGTCCCAAATACTAACTTTGGCATGCTGCAAAGCATAGTTTATGCTCCCGTCTAATTGGCTGATTAGACTTTCTGTCTGTTTGGGAGCTGAATAACTGAGCTGCTCACTAAATACTAAATCCTCCTGTCTCAAGCAAACAGTCCTTGTTGGTTTTTGTTCTGCCCTTGTCTGTTAGCCTGATTAAAATGGAGAAGGCCTAACTCGTTGCATCTGTCAACATACACAAGCCAGACACTCTCAGTACTAGCAGCTCTTGGCATTAATCCGTCTCAGTAAAGGTGGGGGGAGTGGGTGGAGGATGAGAACAATGCAACATCTTTCCCTCTATCCTTCTCACTCTTTTGGCTTGCGCCACGTGGTAATTGTCTGGCGGGATCTCTATGGTCTTGGACATTCAGTACGGATGTTTCTCTTCTCGTCCACTCACCCCAGCTGGCTCTCAGCGGCCCAGGCTGCACCTCTCAAGGAAATGAGGTACAATGCTCCCCCTCAACACCTCCGGCAAACATCCTTCCACTGCCCTTTGTTCCTGCCATTGTCACTGACAAGGGGTTGCATCTGGAGGTTACGGGTGGGATATGTATAGAGGGAAGCATCATGGAGATTCTGAAGTGTGTGTTCTTCTATAGTTTGTAAGTAAATGATTGCAGCAGGATGAGACTTTGTGGAAACAATATGCATTCCGAAATTCTGTGGTATGGTACAAGCTTTCATTGTCTCCTCCATGGACATTCCTTAAAGTGGCATGGGGCCTTATTTCCTGCCTAATGCAAGGCAAACAGAGTCATCTGCGCATTTCCTAGATTACATGATAGTGTGTGTACCGGAAAGTGTCACTTCCACTCCCTCTTCTGAAATGTTTTTCCACTTAAATCTTTAAATACCAACGTCTTGTGTTTTTCTGGAACCACAGACATTTCAGGGGGAGTAATTTCTCTATAATACGATCTCAGTCCAATTATGTTCCTTTAGAATCAAATTTAAAAGTCAAATAGTAGATTAGATTAACTAAACAAAATTAAAGTTGATTTGTACCTGGACATAAAAGAAGCTTGTAAGAACCGGACATCAAAAATAGGGATCCTAGATAATCCTTGATCGATCTCTGCACATTTGTAATTCATCTCGTTCCCCCAGGGTGGTTGCATACATCTATTGCAAAAATACACTTTGTTAGCTGGATTTAAATATCCTATATCCGTGGTCTTCAACGTTTTCCAGGCCAAGGACCCCAAAACTGATGGCCAAATGGAGCGGGGACCCCAAAATATATATATTATGAAATTGTGTTATATCAAACTGGTCCTGTAGTCACTCTATTACAGATGGAGTAATTAAAGAGAGTAATTTCTCCCTGGGATTGTTATAGTATTTCGGATTCTGATTACTGGTTGATGGGACAGGTGTTGTGAAAGAAACGGTGTCCAGCTTAAAAGCGCTCCTGTGTGTCGCTGAATGTGTGCATTGATGACTGAAAGACATCTTCTACCTCCATTTATCTTTTTACTAGAGTGTGTTGAATTCATGTTGATGTGTATTTAAAGACGTTTCAATTAGAGTAATTATTAGAGTATTAATTGCAGGGGGAAATATAAAAAAAAGTTTAATCAACCAAAAATTTTTTGACCCCCGATGCAGTTCCACTTTTGAAGATCTCCGTCCTATATCATGACTTGTAAGCCTTCCAAAGTCAACTATAGGCATACGAACAAATATTTATTTTTGCACTACATAGTAATATTATTTTTTTCAAAAATATAAGTTTTTTTCTGATGCTATTTTTCCAACCCCAGACAAACACTTTTTCCTTACCTAAGACATTGCCTCTTCCTGTGTAAGTGCCTCCCATTTCATGACATCTCTGTATCACGCTACTTCCAGTGATTAGGCTTTTTCTTTTGGAAGGCTAAACAAGGTACAAGACCTCTCATGGCTGAAAAACACATGTCTGTGACTCAGACTTTAGGTAAAAAAGAACAGTTGCTTTCACTGTTTATATTATGTGTTAAAAGAGACTTCAAAGGCTCTGGAGCGAGCTGACTGATTTGACAAAGACGCCTAAATAGGTTTCGAAAAGTCCTTGGGGAAAAAACAAGCAAAAGTCCGGTTTCCTTCCAGTTTTGTGGTGCTAAATGAGCCACTTGGTCTTAATGTTGAGCAGAAATGTATGTTGCTTTGCCTCAGATCATTCCTTGCTGGTTGGAGAAAATGGTTGTGTTGTTTGCTGGGCAGGAGCGGTGGGTTCATTGTAGGTGGAAGCTCTTTGAAGACCATGGCTCTAGACCCGCCATGGTCTCTTGTTTTCCAGGACAGGGAGTGGCTGCTCAGACAGCAGAATTCAGGTAAACTGGGCTCAGTATTCTCTGGTCTAAAATAAACTGAAGCAATCACAGCACAGGAATTGGGCCAATGATTCAACTGCACCTTTCTGTAACCATAACTTTGAGGCAAAACTGTCAGTAAAAACGTATGTGCAAGCGTCTTATTTTGTAAATGTCCATCCAGCCACCCATCCATTATCTGACACGCTTGTCCCGAGTGGGGCCGCCAGGTGTGCTGGTGCCTATCTCCAGCAGTCAATGGGCGAGAGGTGGGGTACATCCTGGACAGGTCGCCAGTCCATCGCAGATTTTGTAAATGTAAGTCAATAAATTTTAATTTGTATTCATTCCTTTGTTGTCAATTCATAAATTAGATGTGAACTCAAATGCTTCATCTGTGACGATACAAGTTTAGAAGTTAAAAAAACAAAGGACAAAGTTACAAGTTTACGCCAATGCACATCCAAATTACGAATTTATCGTATTACCGCCACCATCTGGTAAAAGTGTAACAGCTTTATCATGCGTTTCTTATTCATACTGGTAAATTTAATTGCACGAATATTGGTGTGCAGCAGTAACTTCATCATTTGTTTTTGGTAACTTCCAAACTTGTACTGTTACAGATGAACCATCTGAGTTCTCATGTAATGTATGACAACAAGGGATGTATAGAAATTTTAAATGTGTTCACATTTATTTTCTTTCATTGACAAATTACCTATGCGATTTTCTAAACTTATCAGGGAGCCAGTGCAAAGATGCAAGGATTGGGGTGATGCGTTCACGTATTTATATTTATATTGCCTGTTAAAATTTGTGCAGCAGCGCTCTGGACTAACTGCAAGCAGGAAAGTGCTTTATGGCTAATGCCTGAATAAAGTGCATTTCTGTAGTCCAGACGACTTTAAATAAACACATGAACCACTTGCTCAAAAAGATTAAAAGATGAAAACGGCTTTACTTTGGATAAAAGACGAAGATGATAAAAAAACAATTTTAAAACAACATTGATCTGTTTATCACATTTAAAATCGCTAAAATAACAAATTAACCAATGTCTTCTGATTAACATATACAGCACTTGCTTTTTCATCTATACATTTAATCTTTTAGCTGGGAAAAATATAGCAATATTTAGTTATGTTGATAGTGATAATATCGTATTGTGACCCAAGTATCATGACATGTGTTGTATCGCCAATACTCACCCCTACTATTCAAACCTTTTTATTGACAGTTATCTTAAACCATTCCTAATACTCATCTATGAAAGAGCTTTTCCTAGGTTTAACATTTCAACATCTGGCTGATGTAAGATGCTGTAGGATGTTTTCTTTTTCTTATGGCATCTGTAGTTATCTAATTGGTCCTCTACTCCTTCCACTGACTGTTGTCCTGCCTTTGAGATCGGGCTCTATCTGCTCCTATCCAGACCAATATGCTGTTTAAATGGCATAGATTCATCTGGTTGGCCAGTCTAAGATTCATGAGGATCATCCAGACATGCATGAATCAAGTAAAGGGCTTTATATAGACCCTTAAATGGAAATAGGAATGTTTTGATGGTTTGGTTTGTTTTTTTCAGTCAGTGAATGAGGAATTTGCTTCTAACAGACCCTGGATAAGTGGCACTTCAAGCTTAAATCGTCATCTCTCTACACCATGTTTTTAATCTCCTTCTCTCAAGGCAAATTAGACACTTTTACGACATTTAGCGGAAAGATGTGGAGCATTTAAAAGGACAGCTGTGTGCTTGAATACAAATTCCTTCTTTCAAATACCTTTAATATCAGCAAATCCTTTCAGATGAGAGTGCGACTCACTTCAGGCGGTGCCACTGTTTTCCCCTGCGGGTAGAACTTTGACAAATGGCCCCCTTTCAGCAATGAGCTGCAGAGCACTAACACTGTTTAAGTCAAAAGTTAACATCAAAGTCTTATCGCTGACGGTGATTCAGCAGGTTTCTTTAGAGATTTCTACCCGCTCAGTTCTAGAGGGTTACTGTGATTTCTGCTGGGGAGCTGGAGGATGGGATATCAGCTGACAGCACCCTCGGTATTGCTCTGCTATTGCTGTGTCATGTTGTTTTATCCTGTTTGTCTCCATTTACAACCTCAGGAGAGATCTCTGTTTTTATTAAATATTTGTAGTTGAAATAGCTTCTTTCTCAGTAGACAGACGGAAATACTGAACAGTAATTTCATTGTGAGGGGTGTTTAAGGGATGCTGCCAATTAGCTTGAAAAAAATGTCATATTTCCAGAAAAAAAGACAATTTGTGAAATTTGCTACTTAGTTGTTATATTTTTTTAATTTTTGTCAAATTACTGTAATGTCAATTCTACATATTTACCGTTTCAGAGAATGTTTTTCTCCAATCTTTCTTTTTCAAGCATTCGTAGGCGATTTAGGCTGAGTGATTTCTAAGAGTAGTGTTTTTTTTTGGTGCAGTCTGCATAAATTAATGTTAACGTTACATGCAAATGTTATTCCCAGATTCAGCAAATTAAATATGCAGCCTCAGGAGGGGAGAGCAAAGGAAAAATACTTTTACTTGTGTTGAGCAATTTGATTTAGCATTAATCTCCAGCTATGTCATCCCCTTTTGGATCAGCCGACAGACAGTAGGGTGTGATAGGTATTCAGCCTGCTTTAGATGGGCTGTCAAATGGCAGACAGTCATTTTACTGATTTAAGAGGAAATCTCGTGTTGGTCTAACCTCCACCCCTCCTTTAAAAAGCACAAAGTTGTACTGCCAATCAAAAGTTTTTTCTGCAGTCCAACTTTTAGATTTATTCACCTAAAATGTCAAGTGGTACAAAAATGTTTTCCTTATTTGGGAAAAAATTTGGATCAGCCAAAGTAAGTGCTTTAGAATATATCAGTCCATTTTCCCTCTGAGTGGCTTTTCGTGTAGCTTGTCAATTTGGCAGAAACTCAGGCTGTTGGTGTTGATGAAGAAGATAGTAAAAGCTGTTTAATTTTCTATTTTAAATTTGAATAATAGATTTTAGATTGGATATATATATATGTTCTTAGCTTGAGCTTTTTTGAGAGCTGACAGTGGAGGTATAAGCCTTGACCAGATAATGTCTGAAAATGCATTAAAAAAAGGATACTGAGACGACAGAAGAAGCACCAGGGGGTGAACTATCAGTGCATCAAGAAGACCAAAGGTGCATATCACCAGTTGTAAATGAAAGGGAAAGCATAATTGCGTGGATAAGTGATGAGTGTAATTAACTAAATAAACTGCAATTGTGGAAGTTCATAAAGGGAGGTAGACTGATTAAATAGTCTCAAAAACCCAGAAATTAGATTTCATTGTCTAAAGGCTTTGATACTTATGGAGAAAATCATAAATGGTAAAACACAAGGAAAATGAACTAAACAGAATAGATCTTTGATTTTTTTGGAGAGGTGGGGTACAGCCTGGACAGGTGGCTAGCCCATCACAGGACAACCACGAGAATCGATAGTTAAAGAATCATGCACATACTTTACAGCTTCAAAATAATATGCTAAATAAACAAGAAACATTGGACTTTGGCATATTTACTTTAACAATATATTTACCAACTTCTTTATCATTCTGTAAAGGATTACGTCCATGTATTTGAAGATTACATTAAAAAATCCCAAACCTTTCATTTCTTTCCTGGGGTATGGGAGAGGTTCCTCTGGTAATTTCTTTAGAAAGAATCTGTTCTAATATGACTTAGTGGTCAATCACCCATAGTTGTCTGGTGCACTTTCATTTTGTAGTTTGAATTCCCAGCTTTTTAAAAACTTGTTA
>NW_015151215.1:143191-160906 GCF_000732505.1 Cyprinodon variegatus
TTCTGTTGACCGTGCTATATTGTCGCTTTATTTTTGGCATCATAGAATGGTTTAGCCTGGTCAGTATGTGTCAGTGAATGTAAAGTCTGGAATATGACGGCAAATGGAATAAACTGATGATTGCAATTACAAGAAGCGGCTTGGAGTGTCATGAAGCGCGCGTCTGACAGATCACAAATCACCGCGTTAACCCAGTGCGGCCCTCTACAACACCGCTGTTTACAGCCGCCTAAATAGGAACATAAGGAACAATCAGATCTCTGATATAGATGGAGCTTGACCATTTAAGATTTTATATGTGAGAAGGAGGATTTTAAATTCTATTCTGGATTTAACAGGAAGCCAATGAAGAGAAGCTAGAATAGGAGAGATATGATCTCTCTTTTTAATTTTCATCAGAACCCTGGCTGCAGCATTTTGGTTCAGCTGAAGGCTTTTAACTACAGTTTGTGGACTTCCTAATAGTAAAGAATTAAATAGTCCAGCCTTGAAGTAACAAATGCATGGACTAGTTTCTCAGCATCACCCCTGAACAGGATATTTCTCCAATTTACAATATTTCGGAGAGGAAAGAAGGAAACTCTAAAAACCTCTTTGATATTTAATTTAAATGACAGGTCCTGATCAAAAATAACACCAAGATTCTTTATCATCTGAGATCAATTTAATTCCATACAGATAAAGTGACTAACTTATAACCTAGTCACCATTTATCACACTTAAACAGTGGTTTGTAAAATCAATATCGCACACACTGATACTGTATTCCTGATACATTGTGGGACCTTAACTTTCACTCACACACAAAGGCAATATAAAGAGACCAGTTAACCTTTTAGCCATGTTTTCTGACTCTGTGGACTGATAGCCATAGAGAAATCAGTCAGAAGAATGAGAATCAACTTTAATGACCTAGTTTGTATGCAGAAGATAGGAATGAGGACAAAAGTTCAGAGAAAGGGAACATTTAAAGTGGTTTAGGGATCAAATAAAAACAACAGAAGAACACGAGTAAGCACGAGTGTTGATTTTTTTTTCATTTTTAAATAATGAAGGAAAAAAAAAAAAAGAAAAAACTGCATAGAATAGGATGAACATGTAAACTCCATGCAGAAAGATCCCAAGCATGGATTTGAAATCATAAAACCCATTTTAATTTATGCTTTCTGTCTCTACTGCAGGTCCCTGTAGGTTTAGGTTAGGTTAACAGACCAAGATTCACATTTACCTGTTAACAGGTATTATTTAAAAAAAAAAGTAATACAAACTTCATCTGCTTTCACACAAGATGCAAATATTATGCAGCTCTGACAGCTAGAGTCAAGAGTTTTTAAGTGTAATTTACAAAATCTTTTAAGAAGAATGCAGCTCGAATATTCTTATTTTGTTTTTAAATGCATTACCACCCAAAAAATGTAAATAGAAAAAAAATATGATTCTGATATACTATGGATATTAGTTCTGCTATATATTATTCATAATTTTCATTGCCTCAAGACTTAAAACATGACTGCTAAGTCTGGAGTAAATGTTCAAATAGAACATTTCTTTGAATAAAAGTGTGACTAGACTTTAAAGGCAGATAAGATAAGATCAAGCTTTGCAGCTCAGGGCTGTTTTTTCCAACATACTTTACAGAACATGAAGAACCTGACATTTTCTAGCTACACCAAATAAAAACAAACCTTAGGATGGTACAAAGTGGGGATGTCATTCCCAAAATGCCCCAAAAAATAAAATAAAATAAATGAAACCATCATCAATCCTTTTTTTAGTCTGTAGAAATGTAAGTAAAACTTAAAGGAGGCTTTTTTCAATATAAATTGGAGTCTGGGGCAATGACTAACAAGCAAAAATGCAATCTTTTAATGATTAGGTCATTATGTTTAATCCTTTTTCTGGTGCAGCCAACGGACAAGCACTGCGGTGAAACAGAATCAGCTGATATTAAGTTTGACCTCCTCTGTTGCACTGAATGCTCTGGGTATGAAGAGCATCTAGATAGATTGTTTGGATTAACGGCCAACGATTAGTTCAATATCAGATTATCTTCTAATTTGTTTTATTCTAAAGGATTTTTTTTATTTCTCAGGAAAATGGGCTTTGAAATTGTTTTGTAGCTGCCCTTTTAACTTGTTAACTATTTAAAATCAGTTAGTAAGGTTTCCATGTTAACCCATTACAATGACTGCTCTTGTCATAGTGATGCTGGCTTATTGTTTGAGTGCCTGAAAATGTGGGTTGGCCGTTTTGTAATTTTTTGTGTGTAATTGGGTTACTTCATATTGTAGACCAAAGATCACATATGGAGTTTCCCGGTATTCCAGCCTTGGGGGCCTTCCTGTTCACTATCTATATGCTTCTCTAGCTCACACTATTATAAACAACCATAAAGACCATATGGTTGTTTATAATAGCCCATAAATACCATAACTAATCACATTACACACAACTATACAATAGAATGTGACCAGGGGATTATGAAAGACTGGGTAGATGAATAAAACACATTACTGCATGGGTGTGGCACAGTTTCTTTGGCTGAATAAAAATTAGGCTGAATATAAAACATTTAAAAGTTAATAAAGTTCAGTTAATAAAGCCAGATACCAATTAGACTTGAAAACTGGATGTAGTGATGGACTCAGATCTGAACCTTTAGAGGCACATGGAGACAGTATCACTTAAGGAACATCTACAGGATTGAAGGACTAATGTTTCAGCAGAATCTTAAAACAGAAATTGTGTGCATCATTAGTTGAATTTACTAAAGCAAAGTTCTATGAAGGTCTCCCTAAAAAGCTGCAGCTGATCCAGAATGCTGCTGCCTAGGTCCTAACAAAAAACTTAAAAAGAGGATATCATCAGAGCCAGAACCTAACAGGAAGAGGCGGCATTTAGGACTTAGACACCACTTATCTGGGGCAAAGAAAAAAGAAAAGGAAACTAAAACCTATTTCTTTCATTTCCCTTGAACAGTCCTGTTGAAATTATTAGATAAAACATTATCAGATCAAGATTGTTGTCCAACTTTTTCTTTAACTGCTTTTATTTGGCCACTAAAGTGACACTTTTCTCTGTGTTTTTTCTCCATCTATTCAATTCATATAAAGCACAATACAGAAATACATGCCTTCCGTTGGCCTTACTCTCAAAGATAAGTCTTTGTGCTGCAGAGCAAACTCTGACAGCTAAAAAAGAATAATTTGAACGGATTAAAATATTACGTTTTCCTCTTTCTGAGGAAAAGAGTATGCCCTAGGAGATGTTATCAAATTGCTGCATTATTATAATTTAATAATAAATGTGTTATAAATATCCTCAATCTTTTTTAAACCTTTCATCCAATTTTGTATTTTTTTAGATCCTGTCGGTCACTGGTTCTAACAAGACTCAGAACAGGTGACACTTTGTAGTTTCTCGTTGTTTCTGATTATAAACGTGTCGCTTGCTCAGTCTGAGGGTCACATCAGGGTGGAAGGAAAGATGAGATGGAGGGAGTGGAGAGAAGAGAAGGATGGAGTGAGATTTACGAGTCAGACAGCAGCGACGGTGAGCTGAATCCCAGTGTCTGTTCTCTCACTGCCATAAATCTTATGAGAGAAGGGCTAAATCCTGTGCAGGGATTTGCAGGTGTTTGCAGGAGTCTTCTGGTACGTGAGTCTTCATAGAGTATAAAACAGAGTCAGATATCCTCCAGTCAGGGTAGTTTGTACAGGGTGTTAAGGACCTGATATAAAAAACAAAAAAAAAAACAAATTAAAAAGCAAACTAAAAAAAAGGAGGAATGTTCTGTTCTTGACACATATTTTTGGAGACACACTTTAAACCTGGGAATAAAATCAACATTTGCGATCATGCAAAATTCAAAGAAATGTTAACCCTGCAGGGATATACCGTGAAAATTATCAGTTATAAATCAATTTCACCAAAAGTCTTTGAAAGAATTTTACAAAATCTCAGACTTAATATTCATTCTTCATGGCTTAATATAAAACTTGCAAGAAAAACATAAAAAAAATTTTAATCACAAAAATATATATAACATACAAACATTTTTTTTTAAATATCTTCAGCTCTGACATTAAAACAAAGAAAGATACTTAAAAATTTCTTTAAAAGAAACATAAAAAAAAAACAATTAGAAAAAGATCTTATCTTGATGAGGACGGCCTGTTCCCAGACAAAAGAAAAAGGTGTGACAACATTCAGCTCTCTCCTTAACAGCCTCATAACAAAGTAGCTGCTAAGCCAAGAACATCAATGGTAAACAATGATGCTGTGAATGAGATTAAATGGTTCAGCAAAAACTACAACTCTTCTTGGAAAGGAGGCACCTCTTTGAGAGAGATGGATTTCACCTTAATAGATCAGGTGCAAAACTTTTGGCCTCCATCTTTTTCTATTCCCTGAATAGAAAGTGATGATAGAAAATGATGGATGATACATGATGATTCATGATGTGAGAGAAAACCAGATAGAGTCTCCATGATGATAAACGTTCTTGGAACAGGAACAAGAACAGTATGAAAGAACAATAAAGACGGCCCTAGTGGTCGATGAGGCAAAGGGCAAATACAGGTCACATAGCGTAGGTTTTCACTCCTATAATGCCAACAAACAGCCATGAAATCCCAGCAGAAGTATCTCCCCTCCAAATGGACCCCCACAAGCCTTCCACAGAAAAGTCTTTTTCCAGACCAACTCTACAGCTGAATCTGTCCAATCAACATTATAACTCAACCCTGCCCTGCAAAAAAAAGGAGCAAAAGGATAAACGGCATCCAACTTCAAATATATACAATGTGCCATGCTTGCTGAAACCTCAGAGGATCACAAAGATCACAGATTTAAACCCAACTTTAAAGAACATAATCGTTCACGTCAAAGCACTGAAATATGTTGTTAAGAGGAAGTCAGAAATATTAAAGGCAGAATACTCAACCAGCTAAAGAGACTATATCAACCAAGGTATTTAAACTGGCTTAAATTAACACACGGTCTCTATCAGGAAAATCATTTTTTAATCAAATACTTTATTACTCTGCAAAATCGTGATTTTATGTTTCTAACGGAGATGTGGATTGATGAAAATAATGAGATGCAGATTTTAATGGGGATCACACCTCCGAATGGCAATTTTCTCCATCAGAACAGAAAAGTGATCCTGCGTGATTTTGAATCTTTTGAATTTCTGGCTATCCAAGTACCAGGCCCTCTTCGAGCCATGTTTAAGAATGTTCACAGGCCTCCAAAGTCCAAAACAAACTATTTTAATGATTTCAATGAACTTTTATCTCTGATATGTATTGAACAAAACTATTTAATTATTGTGGGGGACTTTAATGTACATGTTGACAACCCTGAAGACAAAGGTGAAAAGGTGAAAGCTAAAAGGTGAACTGTGTCGTTTGACTCAACATGTTGAAAAGCCAATACACAATCGAGGACATATTTTGCACCTGGTCATCAGCAAAATATTTCTAGTGTTTCTGTAACTGAGGCTGACCTATCAGTCAATTTTTCTGTTTATTTTGGAACCCTTTTTCCCACTGATCTAATTACCAAAAGAAATGTTATAAGAAAGCGTGTTATCATGGACAGTACAATTCATAACTTAACCCAGGCTTACCCTTCTGCTTCTACTTTACCCTGTAACTCAGTAGATGAGCTGTTTGATAGTTTACATTCTACAGTTGCAGGCGCCATTGATAGATGGAGATGAAATCTCTATGAACAAATGCTCCAGCAGTGAGAAATGAAAAGAGGGAGTGCTGAAAAGCCACACTAAGGTGGCCAAAAAATGGACTCCAAATTTACTATGGAATCTATAGAGAAACTTCACATATGTAATTTACAACTAAAAGATGCAAGAGAATCTTTCTTCTCTGAGATTATCAACAAAAACATCAACAATGCTTGCGCCTTGTTTGCCACAGTCGACAGGGTAACAAACCCTCCTATCACAGTGGCCGTTGAACTCCACACTAAAAAGACCTTCAGTGATTTTGCTATTTTTTTGGGTGAAAAAAATACAGGGTATTAGAGATCCAGTCTGCACATCAACACCAATCAAAATAAACTCGTTTAAAATGTCCCAATTCTGCCCAATAAACTGAGAAGAGTTTAGAAGAAACTGTTAAGCTGATTTTCCTGCCGTCTTGATGTTTTACCCACAGGTTTTATTAAGAGGGTTTTGCCTGTTTTAGTCTACTTTGATCCAAATCCTTGGGTGTTTTCCCCTCCAAGCCTTAAAAACAACAATTATCAATCCATTGTTGAAAAAGAGAAACTTGGAAAAATTGGTCCTTCAGAACTACAGGCCCATTTCAAACCTCCCCTTCATCAGTAAGACTGTTGGAAAAGTTGTGTTTCAACAGTTAAATCCCTTCTTAAAAATTACAAGCTGCTTTCATGTCTCCCAGCCAGGTTTCCGTGCCAACCAGTGCTAAGACTTCCCTGAATAAGGTGTTGAATGACATCCATATAAACTCTGACTGGAAGAACCACAGGGCTGGTATTGTTGGACCTCAATGCATAGTCTGATGCTGTTAATCGCTCGATTTTATTAGAGCTTCTGGGAAACTGGGTCGGCCATTCTGGGGCCCCTAACAAAATAATGCAAATTTTAACTACAGAATTTCTTATGAGAGCAAATTCAAATAAAATAAAAGCAACCAAATACCATTCCAGCAAATACATTTAGTTTAGAATGGATATTAAAGATATTTTTTGCAAAATCGAGTCAAATATGACATATAAAACAGAAAAAAATCAACATTTTCTGAAACGTTTTGAAAAAAAGTCTTATCATTTTCAGAGAGTGTTTCATTTTATTTCATACAAAAGGGATTTGTTTTTTGTGTAATCTGTTATTTTCCAGTAACCAGTTTCACAGTTTTTAGTTATCGTTCATAATAGTACATGAATTGTATTTTTAAGGTTGACATAAAAATAATGCAATGCAAATGTTTTCTAGAGCCGAGGCACTGAAATTAGTTCTCCTCTGCCTGTCTGTCTGTCTATTCATTTTTCTTTTTAAAGACATTGGAATCATGTCAGGCTTCTCACAGAGTCAAACTGAGCAACAGTTTAAGAGAAACAGAAACATGGGGGTCCCTTGGAGCATGTCTCTTGTGTGCCACCGTCTGTCAGCTCTGACTCTATAACAGATCATAGCGGTGCTTTGCACATCAATCCCAGTGCTTGATCTATCCTCTGTGGTTGCAGTCCTCTTTTTGGTGACATGACAAGTAATTCCCAAAGGCCATGTATCCTGGTCGCATACCAGATCCTACATTAAGGATGTTGCTTAACTTGTTTGAGTCATTCAAAATCCTTGAACTTCACAAAGACAAGCTGTTACTGTGCAGAAATCAAAGAATGTGTTTTCCAAACCTTTGAATTCAATTGAATGTTTTCCTTTGTTATCTTAACCCTTCTGAAGAATTGACTTGGAATGTCTTGGTATTTAGAGCATAATTACTTGACTGATTGGAAACTTCCTTAATTTTTTTTCCAGAAGTAATGATGTAACAAAGCCCAAACTTTATCATTCTAAGAAGTTTGAAGTCAGTTGAACTTTAAATATAGCCGCCAAATGTCCAGTTTAAAATCCCACATCCAATAATTTTGTTGTTATTCTGGTTATCAGTATGAATTTAAATGTGATGGCAGGAAGGACTGGACTAAGGGCCGGGAGTACATTTGAAAATTAAATGTTAGTTGTTTCAGTTACTTTATTTGTATTTGTCCTCTGTATTACTTGTATTACTCTGCATATATTTTATAATTTCCTTTCAATTTTGTCATTTTTATTTTTGGTTGTGTGAATGTCTTTGTAGCATAGATCAGAGGTCCCTAACCCTAGTCCTTTGGGCCCACTGTCCTGTATGTTTTAGTTGTTCCCCTGCTGCTCCTCACCTGACTGAAATAGAGCAAGATCGTAAACAAGCGGGACTGTGGGACCTGAGGACAGGATTGACACAAAAAGACCACTGTGGTGCTCTTCCCTAACCTGTTGTTGTTTTCTGTTGGTCATCAAAGCTTGAACATTACTCAAGGTTTTTTTTATTTGCCACAAGTTTTTGTTGTAAAAATGCAATGACAGTAAAGGAATGGAAACCAACTATCTTAACCCTTTTAGTCTAGTAAATACATCAGCATTTTAAAACTACAGCTGGTCGGCTTCAGGTTGGCTCGCAAGTTTTCGGTAACGGAATAATTTAATTTGACAGAAAAATACTGACTCATAAATATATTTAATGTTCTCACTCCTCAAAGAAAAAAAGGATTTGGTTTTCTGTTTTTCTGGACCGATGTTGGCCTTGCTCTGACAGAGTTGATATTTGAAATTATCCCGTTCCAGTCGACTCAACCCAGCCATGATGTTTCCTGAAAATTAATAATGGCAAAGCTTATGATTCTAAATGCTCTGCAGACCAACCATGTAAATCTGCACTACTTCTGTCTGGCTAACATTTATCTTTTTCACCGGTTTCATATTTATGTACCTACAGACATGGCTCAGTTTCTCTCACTATGGTTGGTGTCTGCATGCCCTGCTGACTAATAAAACAGCCTGTACTGCTGGTACACTCCTACTCAGAAGCCCCTGAGCTTTGGTGCTCTATGCTCTTTAACTAGGATTTCTTTGCTGTGTGGGTTTCAGGCTCATTCATCCTTTAAGAGCTGCAGCAACACAGTTTTTCTTTGAAGTAGGGTTGTTAAGAGAGGATAACACCAATATTTAGTGTTTTCAGACCCATCTTAGTGAGGCTTCAAAGTGAAAACAGAGACAAACTATAAAACAACCAAGACATTTATGTGTTCCACTACCTTTTCTGTTAACAGCTACACAATAAATAGATACCTTTCTGGTCTATAAGGACAGAAATAGTTCTTTTTTTTTAGTGGATGATTAGATAAGATTCATATGATAATAAGAAATTCCTTAAGCAGGTCATTTCTACGTCCCAATTAAAAACGGTTTGACTGAATTAACCTAAATCAGGTGATTCTACAGCGGTATTTTGGGTCTAATCAAACCTTGTTCGTATTTGTGAAAACACAAAAAAGCCTTTTTTGTGCCACGTTAGATGAATATGAGAGTTGAACGCTCAATATGTAAGCTGACTTAAACCAGACAATGGTGTAAGTGTTTGTTGTTACATAATTTCTGTCTGGCTCAAAAAATATACTATTAATACAGCTATTAATAAGGAGTGTTGGCCTAGTGGTTAAGGCAGTGGGCTTGTGCCCTGAAAAGGTTGAAAGTGCCTGGTTCGATCCCCACAGCTTTCACTCTGGGTTCCTAAGCAAGACCCCACAGCTTTCACTCTGGGTTCCTAAGCAAGACCCTTAACCAAACACTGCTCCCAGGGCGCCGCACAATGGCAGCCCACTGCTCCCCAAGAGGATGGGTCAAATGCAGAGAATGAATTTCCCTATATATATATATATATATATATATACATACTGTTTTGGAGCAGTTGGTTTTGTTATAGAGATCAGTTTGCTAAATTGTTTGGTTCATCTTTACTTCACTTGGAATGACTCATCAATAATTAAGCTACTGTTATTTATATTGAAAAAAAATAAAAATGTTTAAAAATTGTTGTCAAGTGGAAATTAGTGAGACCCACTAACATTAAAACAGCGGGTACTATTGACAGAAACCACAGACAGGTATAGGGACTACATAATGTATCATTCAAGTAAACCTCGACTGGGACCCATCAGTTTGGTCTGGATATACACTTTAGCATTCATCTCTTATATTTTGGTTCAGACCTTTTTTAATATCAGCTTTAAATGAGAATCAGTAAAACTCAATGGAGTCATTAGGAGAATCAAATAGAAGTCTGACATGTAACAGTCCTCATGAGATGTTTCCTTAATATTATTATTTTTGACTATGTGATTGAAAAAGGTAATTTTACCTGAAAGAAATGGCAAACTTAGGCCTTGAGGTTCTTCTAATGATTGATGTTCTGCTAGTAGGGCTGGATGTGATGTTGGTGCTCAGACTGAGACTCTACCAGCCTTCCAGGCTTGCTTATATTCACCTTGGTCATAAAGCATCTTATAGAAAGCAGCCTCCTGCTGCTTGCTTTATTTTAGACCTGTTGTTTTATCCACTTAATATTCACAATCTTTTATTGTGGGTCTGGTAGCTGAATTATTTATTTATGAAAGCCCCACGGGCCACTGAACTGCTGGTGGTGCTTCAGATGCCCAGTGAAGAAAAATAAGATTTCTATCAAGATTTGCTCATGCTCTTTTTAAAGAGCTTAACAGCTTTCTTTTTTAAACAAGAAGGCAGCTTCTCTTGTAATTTGGAGCCAAGTGGTTTGCTACTTGTCAATCAGCAAACTACTACTTGTTACAGCAACAATCTGCAGCAGATTGAGGCGTCATCATGGTGAACTCTTGAAACAGTGAGACCAACAGACACGCCATGCTGCATGCTATCAGGGAATATTGCTGATTTCCATCAAAGGGTAAATAAAACAGCATCAAAGGAAATATGGACGACCTCTGAGACTGCGTGTCCCCCTGGGTCGCTGAGCAAGGGCAGGGTCGTTTAAAATTTGAAATGAAGCTGAACTCCCTGTGATCACATCAAGCTGAGGCTTTAACTAATTCACCACTGTTGAAGCTAGATGTTTGCATTCACAAAAAGAGTACAGGAATACAAAGGGTTTTTCAAAATATTTTTACATGTTAAATTTATTAAGTCTAACTTTTAAAAACACTTATGATGCGTTTACAGGTATTTGTCTCTACAAGCTTTGCGCACATTGTGACTGAAAGTTGCTGCCTATTGTTCTTTTCCAATCATTTCAAGATGGAGAGCATCTGTGAACACCAATTTTTAAAGCCCTGCCACAGATTCTTATGTGAATTTAGTTTTGGACCTTTAATAATTAGGATTCTTTGTTCTACACGATTGCACTTTCGCTCTGGCTGTTAAGGAAAGGCCTTTCTACATGCCATCACAGCCCTTATCTGTCAACAGATTTTTTTCACCTGAATTTCAAAACTCAATAAATGCTGTCCTTGTCTGTTCGTTTAGTGTTTACCTTTACATTCCTTAGAGTCATCTTTGTGCTTGTTCATTCTAATTAAAATTTGTCCAGAGCTGTTAAACATACAGGACCTTTTTGTGCATATTTTGGTGGTGATATTTGTTTCTTCTTTTACATTATGAATAGAGAAAGGTATCAAATTTATAGATAAAAAAGAAATATGTTTTCCTGGGTATAATTTATCAGTCTTTTGGAATATAGCGTTGAAAAGGCAAGTAGTAATGTCTAGAAAATTAACTACGGTATTTTTGTTGTACCAATGGTGCCATTTTGTTATGGTAATTTTATGCATATATTGCAAAAAACATTGCAAAAAAAATTCAAAAAAACATCCCTCATTGTTACCTACAAATACCATACTTTACGCACTATAAGGCGCACTTAGAATCCTTTAATCTTTTCAAAAACTGACAAGATGCCTTATAATCCTTAACATTATAAATGGATTAATTCTGGTTGTGCATACTGACCTCAAAGCGATTTAGAGTTGTTGTAAACTACAGAACCAAAGGGCTTGCAGCATTACAACTACTGTAGTCAGAAGCATGGTGGAGTAATACATGCTGTTCTTCATAACATTACAGTTTCTCTATTAGAACACCGAAATTCCACCTTAAGAGAGACAAGCTTACGACGCAATTTTCAAACTCAAAACAATCAGTCACTCAGTAGAAGATGGGAATAGAGCAGCAGCAAGAGAATGAAACATTAATGCATCAATGGTATGGAAGCTAGAAGATGACCGGAGTTTTATAGTCCAGTGCGCCTTATAAATGAAAAAGTTTTAAAAACTGACCATTTAATGACAGTGGTATATAAAGAGGTGGATTATGTATTTTAGAGCAAATTCAATCAGATGCTATATGGTGCAGGGCCTAAAGAGCTCCAGAGTTGTGGGTTGCTGATCCTTGGTTTAGGAGTACAGCCATGTTTTGGTAGAATTACCGCTGTGCAGTGCTCTTTCATCTGGTAAATGATAGATTTGAACATCATAAGCAGAACTTTTCAAACTTTGTTGTTCTAATCAACTGCACTCTAATCCTGTGTTTGGGTTTCCTCTGTCTTTATTATGTTGTTTGTTGTCAAATGCTCTCTTAGAAACCTCTGAGGCATTCACAGGAAAACTATACTGATGTCTGATAAAAAAGTGACAGGGCTGCAGTGCAAAGAATGAATACAAATGGACCTTAGACTGAAAACAATATTTTTCATGCTTTCTGTGTCTTCCCAGTTGTGCTCTACACCTGTATTTTTATCATTTCCCCACTGCTTATTATCGGCAGCAAATTGGATCTATGAGAGCTGCATGTTTGCAGAGAACTGGTGGGGTAAGCACTGAGTTAAGGACTTGTTGAGGGTCCAGTTATCAGTGGACCGTGTGAACACTTCACTGTGTTTCACACCATCATCGCTGACTCCCATACTCCCCTTTCTCCTTCCCCTTCTCTGCTGTTGTGGCCGGCGAGTGACCACCCTGCTACCCCCCGCCTCCTCCTCCTCATGAACAGAATTGAGGGAAGTCCAAAATTAAAGCATTGTTTTCCCTTCAAGCGTTGGTTGCAGAGCAAGCGAGTGACAGCGTTATTTCATTTTGCCATCTCGGCTGACCTTGCTACTGGCCTCTAGTCCCCTGCCACCTCCACCACCCCCCGCCCAGCCTCCAGACACATTATTCAGAGCAGCAGCCCATGAGCTACAGGACCAAGACAAGAAAACAAGCAAACTGTGAGTGGATTTCCTTATTTAGTTTGAGTTGTGTGAGGATTTCTAAGCCTCTTCTTTTTCCCTCCCTATCTGTCAGGGGCCTGAAACGCCTGTTTGAATGAATGTGAATTTACAGTAGCGTACCATTAAGGTTGCTATGGTGAGAGCTGCCGTCTGTGAGCACGTCAGTTGCCATGCAAGCTTTTACCCCCACTTGGAATTGGAGAAAAAGGCAGCATTTGAAAGGTGCATAAGGAAATATTTTGTTAGTGTCTGTTTGCTTTCTGTAGGGCTGTTTTTGGTTGTTTTCAGTCACATTCCCTTGCTTATTAGGGATGACAGTGTTTCTGGGTTATTATTTATGGACACACATTGTTCTCTTTTGTCTCAATTTGTTTACAAGAAGCTTTAGCACTCCATGGTTACTGATAAGTTTATTTTTCCCACCCATTGTATGTCTCTCCTTTATTATTTTCACCAAAACAATCTTTGTAGCCAAAGATCAAAAAAGCCCTATTTTTGCTGCATTCATAAGCCCCAGTCATATTATTGCATGCATTTATTTTATGCATTAATCACATTAACAAAGTAATCAGAGATAAGCCAGATTCCGCCTGTGGAGGACTTCAGCTCTCATACATCATGCACAACAGACAGGTGCACCACTGCAAAAGAAATGGCACATCTCTGACACCTGCTGCAATGTTGCATAGATATTTTGATCACTTCATTTTGCTGGTTGCTTGAAACTGACAGCTTATTTAGCATTTCCTATCATTTTCCATTATCTAAGCACTTGGGGGTAGTCATGAAGGTTTGAAGTCCATTCTCAGAAAGAAAAAGGGTAAAAATAAAATAAAAATAAGATGGCATTGTAAATTAAGTACTCCAGATTGCTGGACAGTACAAAAATGAAAGCTTCTGTTTGCTATCTACAGTTCAATGTAACTTGCAGATCTTAAATACATCAGCTTACATGGAAATAAAGAAAGCTATGTGACACCATATTTAACCTCCACAACACAAGAAATCAAGCAGGATGCAAATGGTCAGATGATCTGAAAAAAGTCCCCTTGTTTGCATCCAATTGGGATTGAAGCATAGATTGTGTGGCAGAACAGCTAATTGTGTTCTTTTATTAAAAAAAACTGCTTTTACATTATCCACCAGGCTGAGTTACTATTTGTGATAGTGCTTATAAAAAACGACCAAAAACGAAAAACAAAAAATTAAGTATATGCTCTTCATTGTCTTTTTATCAATTTGATTTAGTAAGGCATTGATAAATTAAAAAGGGAACTGCTCTTCGATTTTAAATTTTGTTACGAAACATGATTAGAAAAAAAGTTGTTTCTTGTGATTTATAGATTTACAAATGATTTACAAATGATTTATAGATTTACAAAATATAATAGAAACCTTCTTTAAATAAAAGAATGAATAAATGCAGCCACCACAAATAATGCTGAACGGTTTATAACTAATTGAGGTCATGGACTGAATTTTTATATGGTTTGCCAATGTAATTTTTCAATTTCATATAGAGGGAAGTGAGATGTAAAGCAATTTTGAGCCATAAATGAAACACACCTAAAAAAAACTGTGCATGCCGCTTTGTCCTGCATCTCTTGCTACCAATAATCAATCTCTCATCGACAATGATCGTCTGTAATGAGCACCCTTATTGTCCCATATTAGTCTACAGCTTAGATCTGGTCACCCTAGTGGTCTCATTTAAAGGCCACAACCTCATAACACTTAAATTAGACTAACAGGGTTCGAGCCAGGCTGATTTATCATCAGGCTTTTTGCTTTTTGTTGTTTTCTTTATAGTATTCTGGCTGCATAGTGAACAATGCAAAAATAACGAAATGCATAGAAACATTTTAAGGGTTTAAAGAAATACGACAAACACACACTCTTCAAACATGTGCATTATATATTAGGTGCTTTGCTCATACTTAATTTGAAATGTCATCATGTTTGGTGATTACAAGGAAGATGATAAAGTGAGAGAAATAGCTGATGATTTGATAAACCTTGTTTTTTTTTTTTTTTTATATGCAGCAATTGGCAACCTTCCAGTAGATTTGGAGGTCATGGAAAACAAGAGGAGGTCTTAGTCTTGGCTGGTGTGGATTAAAGATACAGTACACATGTTGTGTATTGACAGTATCTGCCAGCAATTGTACAGCTTACAGATAACTGTAATGGAGATTAAACAGAGATCATAGATACAGTTCTGACCGGAAAGCTCAACCCACTGGGTTCAGGTTTATCGCCTTCCCTTCCCAATCTATTTCAGGGCAATTTGGTCCATGAGTCTGAGGAGAAAATTATGTGTGCAGAATAAAGCCCTCCCCTGCATGAAAATGCTTATCAAAAAGAAAACAATTTCAGGTGAAATAAAATAATTGACTTCAGATGGGATCTTTTGCAATACTCCCCTTTAAAGACTTTTGATTTAACTTTTTTCTTTTTTTGTCTCAACTGACAAATTGGTCGTTTGCACAAGACCGGAACCAGAAGTGAGTGACTTAGAAATGCAGCATGTTGATATAATAGATTTTTACATGGAATCAGCACAGCGAGCAGCATTACTGACGCAATTATTTGTTTTATTTTATTATACTTTTTTTTTATTTGTTTTTACATCTTTATTTTTTATGAGCTATGGCTTTGTTAATTGCTGGGAAAGATTCGTCTTTGAAAAGATATAAAGATATCCGTAATAGTTATCGATTCACATTAAGTGGACATTTGTGTCATGATGCTTTTAAGAGATCTGACCCAAATGCATAAAACCACTCAGAGACCTGGTGAACCGGAACTGGTCCGTAGGAAATTTGATTGAGTTCTTCAAAACAGTGAAAGCGGGACTCACGTAGGAGGGGGTTAGTTTCTTGTCCTTGAATCCAGTTGGTATGGGTTTATCCGAGGAAGGGGGAACTCGTTGGTTGGGGTTGGATCCTGAGGAGCAATGGAGCGGACTGCCACCTGGATTTTCACAGGATCTTGAATGGGACATGTGAAGGTTTTTCCCCTGCTCAGTGTGAACACAAATAATCCTTCCAGGGGAAGAAGGCCAAACATCCAGTTTGCAGGAAGGCTTCCTGGCGAAAGGCAAAAACAAAAAACAACGTTCAAGTCAGTCAGTGTACGAAGGCTCCGGTTAGACTCAGTTAATCTCACATGGCTAGAGTACCCAAAACTGGCAAACACACTGGCCCCAAGGTAGTGACAGCCCACTGCTTAAATACTCCTCCAGTAATGAACCAACGAGCCGCAGGTGTGCAGGACGACCAACGAGGACAGGGCACCACCTGGTGGTGGAGAAAAGAAAACACAAAAACAGACCACACAAACTGGATTCTTGACAATTTGCAAAATGCAGGTTAAATTAACAATGTTTTATATCTATTATAAGTGCTTAATGTTCAATATTATTAGTCTTACACTTGCCAATTGTCTTAATGTATTGTTTAAAAAAACTAAAATGAAAAATGAATGTAAATTTAACCTGAACATTTAAAAACAATGCAGCAGCTATGTGCATTTAGATGTAAAAGTTTAACATAAATTTTCTTCTTACCTTCTTCTACATGGATAAAGCTACATCCACTTTTTTTAAGATTTGAAAACATGCTTACAGTGAATAATGTCATAATAGCAAATCTATGCCTTATTAGAAGGCTTGTGTTTTCTCTGTACAGTATATCAGTCAGCTACACTCGTCCATACTTGATGCTTAATTGCATTTTACTCACACTCACTTCTGATTATGGGTAAGCAAAGGAAACTTTGCTTGTCTGTACACTCTTGAACCTAAGAATACTAATACCATAGTGTTAATTTTAACTGGAGTGCTTCATCGGAAAGCTGTGACTTGGCTTTTTATACAATCACAATGCCGCTATTGTGCAGCAGCTCACTGCACATGACATCTTGTGGGGAACTTTTTATAGTCATAAATGATTTAGAGTTGAACAGTTGATTAATCCATAAGCAGGAAACATTCATTATTTTAGATTAGATTTTCTCTACCAACCTGCAGCTGACCAGTTTCTCAACCTCATAATTCATTTACAACAAGTACTGAAACCTGATTAATAAAGGTGTTTTTCTTTTGTTCTATTTATGAGGTTTGCATTTAGTAAAGAGAAATACATCAACAAAAAATTAAAAGATAATCAGTTGTAAAGTTTAGAAATTATTTCCTGGAATGTCTAACCATAAGCAGATGTTTATGAAATGTGTAAAGATGGGATAGTAGAAGAGGTAAAGATGATCACTGGAATGCTTTTTTTTCTTTACACTTCTGGTTCATTAAAAATGACAATACCGACAGCTGCTGTTGATAAGTGGAGTTAAATTAGTGACCAGCAGAAGGTAATGCAGCTGATCTAATTAAGGAAATTACCAATTTTCATTAATAAAATGTTCTTTCCATTCTTGTTTGCCTTTTCTACCTTCATCCTATGACCTGCATCATATCATAGTTTATGTCATATGCCATTCCATAGGCTAAAAAAAAAAACGTACATTTCACATCTAGTTTTAATTGAAAGTAAAAAAAGAGCATAATTTAAAAATGCATATATAAATAATTATCCTCAAAGATTAAAATACTAGAAAGCAATTTTGCACCAAAGAAAGAAAAAAAAAGAACTATGACTACATTTTGAGGTATTGTGTCTAATACTTATGGCGCATGGTTCTCTATATACATTAGTTTGGTTCTTTTGATTTTTAGTTTAAATTAGGGATGCACGATATAATCGGCCCCCTATCGGTATCGGCCTGTATCGGCCTTAAAACTGAATATCGACATCGGCCACCCCACCGATATTTAACCCGATATTTGATCAGCTTCTGAGTTTCTAAAGTCTAAAAAAAAAAAAAATACTACTTCTTCTTCTTC
>NW_015151215.1:160939-170540 GCF_000732505.1 Cyprinodon variegatus
ACGTGAGTTTTAAAATATCGGCTGTCGGATATCGACCAAAATCCCAATATCGTGCATCCCTAGTTTAAATGGCATTTTTAGTGGAATGCAATTACCAGGAATAATATTAGTCTAAGTAAAAGGGGTCTGTTTTCTCCTGGTAGCACACGTCTTTGTGTTGTGCTGCTTGTTTTTTTATAAAATCCAGTTTGGTGATGTTTTTTTTTTCACTTTGCTTCTTTGTGTTTGATGTTGGTAGGTGCCTGCCTTCACATTTATTGCTCCAAATATTTTCAGCCATTATAAGGTTGCCCCAATGACAGCTCTGTAAACAGAGTGACTCAGACGTCGTGATGTTGTTGCCTTGTTGCATTTATAAAAAGGAATATCTTCATGAAAGTATCCACTCTGAGCTTTGTCATCTGTCCTCACCCGTCAACTACAGCTGGCTGCTGCCTGAACCGTCATTCTACTGCTGCTGTGAAATTCAATTTCTCATTCTCTTTTAATATATATTTCTGTAACACCCTATTGTTTTAGACCAGGCTTCTGTCTTATAATTGAAATAATAGCACTGTCCTTAAATGAGGGAATCTTAGCCTTTCAGTGTTTGAGATGCTGCTCTGAGATCTTTTATGATTCCCTGGATGACTTGTGGATGGCCTCTTGGACTAATATTGGTGGGTTGGCTAATCCTGGAAAGGTTTAACCACTGCTGTGTGTTTTATCCTTTTATTGATGATGAACTTGATATTTTGTTTGAATTCCAAAGTATATATAATGGTCTGGGAAACTTACTGAACAATACTTTTTAATGGTTTTGTTTCTTATCTGTTGTTCACTGAGATCAAGAAACGCCGCTTAAATAATATATTTTAGCTTACTTCTTGTTGTCAAGTGTTTTTATTAAAGATTCTCTTTTATTCTATAGATTATTTGTAAAATCATTATCAGAAAACAGTTTTTGCATTACTTTGTTGTTTTTTTTTTTTTAATAATACATTTGTGAGGGTTTGAATACTTTTTCACTGCACTGTTAACGATTTAAGATACTATTTCAATGTTAATTTTCATGAACATTAAAATCCTTCCTCAGTGATATATGTTTTTTTTTTATATTTTCATTTAGAGTTTATAATTACATTTTGACTAACTTATATAGAAAAAGTAGCTTCTAAAAAACTGGACTTTTGTATCTAATCACTTTGTTTTCTTTTTAAATAGCTAAACTTGATTTTGATATTTCATAGTAAATCTTCCAGTTGCTTGTTGGTTAACATTTAAATGTTTTGTCCTGATAATGAGCAAGTAAATAGGTCTGTTAATACTTTCAGACATATGGATTTAGTATATTTTAAAAAGCTATTGGTGTGAGAAGTGTTTTGTGCAGGATCATTTCCCTCAAAGAATGAAACTTATAAGCCTCACAAACTGCAAGCGTCTCCAATGTAAAGAGTGAAATGAGGCGAATGAGTAGGTTTTAATTTAGCAGAAAGCAATGTGAGTCATTCTCTAACAGAATACCACTCATTACTTGCTGAAAAGAATGTACTGGTTTGGTTAAGGAGGGCTTTCATTATTATTCATACTCCTTAAACACTTCTGGCTTTTGCCACTTTACAACCAGATACATGAATGTATCGATTGAATTCGTACATGAAAGACAAACACAAATTGGTTTACAAGTATTATTCTAACAAATAAAAAAGCTGAAAAAATGCAGTGTGCAAGAATATTCAATACTTTGTGAACCTACATATTACTGCAATTACAGCTGCAAGTATCTGTCAGCTTTGCATCAGTGTATATGTTTATACTATCCAAGGACTGACATTTGCAAAAAGAGCTCAAGCTCAGTCAGATTAAATGGAGAGTGTTAATGAACAGCAGTGTTCAGACACTGCTACATATTCTGCTTAGGTTTAGGTTTTTACTTTCACTGGCCCATTATAACACATGTTAACTATTCCATTGTAGCCTTGGCTTTATTTTTAGGGTGGTCATCTTCCTGTATGGTGAACCTTCACCCAATGTCTCAAGTAGAATAGAATAGAATTCAACTGTATTGTCATTACATTGTCATAAGTAAAAAACAACAAAATTCACTCTCTGCATTTAACCCATCCCCTTGGGGACCAGTGGGCTGCCATTGTCCGGCGCCCAGGGAGCAGTGTGGAGTTAAGGGTTTTGCTCAGGGAGCCAGAGTGGCAGTCTGTGGGAGTGGGGCTTGAACTCAAAACCTCTGGGACCTCCCTAGTGGTGGCCTAGTGGGGGCCACCAACAAAATGTTGGATTCTTTTGCAGACTCCCAGCAGATTTTCTTCCTGTATTTGTCTCCATCTATTCTCCGATCAACTTTGACCATCTATCCTGTCCCTGCTGAAGAGAAGCACGCCCAGAGCATGACGCTGCCAACACCTTATTTGACAGTGTACAATGATGTACAGTGTTAGTTTTCTGAACCTATAGCATTTGGTCTTGTCTGACCAAACACTGTGTTCTATATGTTTGCCATTCCTGTAACATGGCTTGGGGACACAGCAAAGCCTGACTTCTTATGGTTTCCTTTTAACAATGGATTTCTTCTTGCCACTCCATAAAGACCACATTTGTGAACGGCATGACTAAAAATTGTCCTGACCTGTCTAGTGTTTCCCTGTTTGCTTCCCAGTCTTCTCTTAACCAACCTCTGAGGTTCTCACCGAGCAGCTGTATTGGTACTAAGATTAAATAAGAGACAGGTGGACTCTGTGACGTCATTAGCTATCATCAGGCAACTTCTATACGTGATGGATTGCAAGAAGAGAAAAGGGGGCTGACACCACATCTTTTAATTTTTTATTTGTCTCATCAATTATCATTTTCTTTCTGCTTCACAACAGGTTTTCACTTTGTGTTGGTCTTTCACATAAGATTACATTAAAATATATGTATGTTTGTGGATTTAATATTAACAATCTGGAAAAGTTCAAGGGGTATGAATACTTTTGAAAGCCACTCTCGGTGAATTTAAGAGGACAGCCTTGATAGGTTTGCTCTATACAACTTTGTCCAAACCTAATCACACAGATGGACGTGATTTTGATAACTAAGGGTTTCGTCTAACATGCTGTTCTTTTACCAGAGAACCATGAGCACTGTGGAGGAGGACCCGGATCACAGGATACCATGAAGACAAGTCTGCAGGTCCTGCGCTGCCAGCTGCTGTGTGAGTAGATGATGGAAATGGGAGTGGGGGGTGGGGGTGGTTGGGGGTCGGGGGGGTCTAGGCTATGTCTCCCTATGCAATAATAGCAAACATTTCAGATAAAGAATTATACCTGTAATTTAATGCCCTTTCTAAGAAGCTTTATGATTCTATCTATAAGAAAACCAATTCCTTTTCATTTATGAAATATGACAATATTAATCTAGAAATATAAACATGCTGATCAGCTTCATCAGTTTGTGATTTTAAAGTAACAATTTTGTAATTAACCCTAATTGTTGGAATCACCCCTTACGGTGGAAAAGAGTGGTGATGGCAAGGTGGGCTTATGCTAACCCCCTTCCAGTATTGATATAAAAGCACAAGGATGACCAAGTTCCCCCTTTGCGGAAAGCGCGGCCCTGTGTGCTTTTTTGTGTGAACAGATAGCCAGCATCAAATAAAAAAAAAATAAGCCTCTTTCACACTTTTGTCTTTCCACCAGGTTTTAACTGAGGCCTAACACCAGCACATATGTTTTAATATGAAAAAGTCTGATTTCCAGACGATGACTACTTTAAGATATGGATATATTAAGTAGACAAATTATTAAATAAAAGTTAAAATTGTTAAGAAATGTGCTTTGAGTATATTGAGGTGCCATGTGATAAATAAACTAAATTCACGACATAAACAGATTAGGAAGAGAATCAGTCACTCTGTTGAAGCTCCGGCATTTCTCTGTGGAGAGAATAACCTTCTAGATGGTAGCCATCTCTGCAGCAGTCCACCATGCAGCAGGCCTGCATCGTAGAGTGGTCAGATAAAGCTAGTTCTTTATAAAAGGCACATGGCAGCCTGGTGTGTGTGAAAAAAGACACTGGGATGACTTTCAGACCACGAGAAATAAAATTCTCTGGTCGAATGTGACAAAGTCTTTGGTGTTAATAATTTGTCATGTTTGGAGAAAAAAAACAACCACGACTGATATACATGCCAATACATCCATACAGTGAAGCACTGTGATGGTTACATCATGTTATGGGGATACGTTTTAGTAGCAGGAACTAGCCGACTGGTCAAGATAGAGGGAACAAAGAGTGCAGCAATGCAGATAGACATCCTGCATGAAACCTTTCTGCAGAACACTCTGGACCTCAGACTGGGTCAATGACCCAAAGCACGAAGCCAAGATCTTAAAGGTGTGATTATCCTGGAGCGGCCAAGCCAGAGTCCAGACTGAAATCCTATTCAACATCTCTGAGATCTCAACATAAATATCCATCCAATCTAATGGAGCATCAGATGTTCTGCAAAGAAGAATGGGCAAAACTGCCTAATGAAATGTGAGCTGGGTTTGTAGCATCAAACAAAAAAGATTTGAGCAAAGACTGTAATTTGCCATGGAAATAGGATTTTCTTTTATTTGAAACCATCTCAAAAACACCTTTCACATTGGCATAATCCCCAAATTGTGAGTCAAATTTGGAGGATATATTTGGAAAAAGGCTGAATAGCATAGCAGGAAAAGGTACAGTGCTGTGAATACTTTCTGGAGTGTCTGTTAATATCTCTTTATCATCTTTTTTAGCTTTTTAGGTAGCTTTACTCTGCATATAGAACTTGAGTTAGAAAATCTCAGTATGTACTGAAGGTAAGAGACTTTTCCTTTTTGAATTTAATCACTGAAAGGAATTAAATTTTTTATGAAATTCTGAGATCTGGAGCTGTTAAAGAATAAGCTGCTAAATCTCACCGGACAGCATAAGATAATAAAATATCCTGATTCATAAAAGTACCTCCACAACCCTGAAATTTGAAGACATGGCATGATGTCTAAACTGCTTCATCCCTTCATTGCTTGTCACGTCTGTGCTGTTTGAAATGTACAAGCTCAGGGAAGAGATGCTCTGAGCTTTGGCAGGATCCCAGTGTGGAATGTCACATGAATATGGAAGAGGAAGGTCAGACTGAAAGCCACCAGCGCTCCAGGACACTTCTCTAAAATGGCTGGTGATATCTGTATTCTCCCCCCAAATCGCACCTCAGGGCAGAGGAGCCACAGGCAGTTTCTGACAAATCTACCTCAGTCCCTCAGAGGAGATAAACACTGACTGCTGTGGGATGACGCCTTAAGCTGTCATAGCGGTGGAAGAGAAGTCATGTTGGAAAGGAGGAGAAAGTGTGGGTTAAAACTGTAGATTCAAAGTTTATATCACAGACATATTTCAGAGAAATCTTATTTTCTGTAAATTCCCTCTTTGAAATATAATCGCAACTTTCTTTCATGCTTTCTTTTTGAAGTTCAGCGGAGCCCCAGGTTTCCATCGGCACACTTTCATTAGGATTTTATTTTAAGGTTAGATGGAGCCGAAGGGCCAAACTGAGACTTGTGTCTCTGAGCAGTGCGGAGAGATTTGTCTCACTGGAGGAGCCATCTATAGGAGACGAAGAGCTGAAGATATAATGACTAAAGGATCATATAGCATATAATCTGTCAGTATTGCACATTCCTCCACTTTTTAGCCATAAATTAGCCAGACTGGAAAATTTTCATCAGGTAAAGAAATTTGGAAATCTTTTGAAACGGATTTAGTTTTCTTTTTTTTTTAATTTTTTTTTATACTCTAATAATCCCAGATGGAAATTACTTCTCTGCATTTAACCCATCCCCTTGGGGAGCAGTGGGCTGCCATTGTGCGGCGCCCGGGGAGCAGTGTGGGGTTAAAGGTCTTGCTCAGGACCTTGCTCAAGCCCTAACCACTAGGCCGCCTCCCACTTTTCTGTTCTATGCAGACCGGGGGGGTGTCTAAAGTATACCCCCTGGACACTTAGAGTTCAAAAATTTAAAAAGGCCACAAATCAGGCTAGGCAGCACAGCTATTATGCAGAGACCTTTTCTATTTTTATTAATTGAAATCTACTTATGATGTAAAATGGGTAACACCAAGTATTCTCTTTTCATAACTACAGTTTTTACATTCTCTGTCATTTCACGGTAAATAGGGTAACATGTATCTGCTGATTAATTCACAGGTTTGCTTTTAAACAATATTGTAAACTTAATTAATCTTAATTAAATTTTTGTTTGAATAGACACATTCTCCACATCAAATAATCTGCAAACTTGTGGCAAACATGACAAACATTTTAGGTTTAGATCTATAATGATTGACACATCACTTTCCTACAAAAAATAAACTAAATGCTTTACCCCGTAAGTGGCTTAAAGTTAAACATGCGAAACAGTGTGGAATATATTCTTTTTTTTTATGGTAGCCAACATCACAATATGCTTAAACAGTGATTATCTATTTTTTATGAGCTTTTTTTATGCTTTAGTCATTCAGTAAGAGTTTAAGTTATTTAAGCATTATGCTGTATTTTTATTTCTGAAAATCTGTAGATGCTAGTCAAAAAATTTGGATCAAAGCAGCGAAAGCCTGAAAGGAAAATTGAATCTCTGAAAGACCTTCAGATTGCCCTGCAAAAACTATTGATCCAGACCTTTTGAAGCTCTTGCCGTATGCAAGGGAAAAGGCTGCATATTTCAACAGTCGATGAGAACATGTTTGATATTCTGGTTTGAATCCTTAGCTCTCTTTAAGGTTTCTATTATCCGTGGACATGTTTGAATTGTTTTAGAGCAGAGAACCAAAACTGTGAGCTACTTCAGACTCAATGTTTTCCCCAGATTCCAGAGAACTTCCTGTTTAATGTCTCCCCTTCCTGTTACATCCATGGCTGCTGTGACAGCAGCTAAATTTTTCCCCAAGTAAACAGAGCAGGGACTCTTTGTTGCTCTTGTTTCTGCATTCTCTCACTGTCTGATTCTAAGATAAACAAGTTCAAAGCTGCTGTAACTTGACAAACAATTTCTGAACCATTCAAACAGGAAGGCATTACCCTGTACTGAAAGCTTAGCCTCTTATCTCTGAGCTCACATCTGTGGAGTCCCCCTCCTCCCTCCCTCCTCCTTCATACTCCACCTGCTGCCCCGCCCATCCAGGCCTCCTCCAGTGTGTCCCAGACGTCCACAGGATGTGCCCTATCTATCTGTGTCCCCCCATGGGACAGGGATCTACCCAGAATAGTAGACATCCACGCCCAGAAGAAAAACCAGAAGAATTTGTCTGTTTGTGCCTTTGCTAAGATGACACCGTCATAGATTTCCTATCAAGATTAACCTCAAAAGCATCTACTTTTATGGGCTTAGCTCTTTACTGTAGTTATCGGAAAAAGAGTAGATAATCGTCATATGTAGAATTAGAGCAGTATAGGAAAAAAAAACTTTAAAAAGAGCAAATTTCATCATTCAAACTGACACCTTTTATAGTCTTGGCACATCTCCAAACAAAAAAAAATCCTGAAACTGAATAAGGAAACACTTATTGTTTAGATTCTAAGTTAGAACTCTAAAACACATTTTTTTTTTTACAGTTTTCTATATAATTCATATTTCGGCAGCCTGTTAAACAGTTATGCTCCATTTTTGGTAGTTTTGCACCGATACCGATACCAGTATCGGACGGGGCCCCGATACTGCCCTAAAATGGTGGTATCGGTATCGGCGAGTACCAACAAATAGGGCACCGATACCATTTTGAGAGCCATAAGTTTATTCAACTATTGTCACCCACTCCTGGTAGGCAGTAAAAAGTTCTACTGGATTCACTTTGTATTAGATTTTTTCCTGCTTCACAAAGGTAGGCAGCAGCTTGACAAAGTCATGATGGCAATTATTTTACATTATTATGGTATTGGTTTCGGCCGATACTGCACAGCCAAGTATCGGGTATCGGTATCGGTGCCAAAAAATGGCATCGGCGCAACACTAATTTTTGGTGACCACATCAGTGTAGGATACCAATCTACACTTGACCCTCTTCTTGGTGTTTGTTCACTCCATCACCTGAGTCCCTTGGGTTTTCCCTGACTGTAACCGCTAAAGTTAGAAATATGTGCCGAAAAAAGCACTGGTTTGTATAAACAAAGATGATATTTATATTGTGCATTAACTCCTAAAAATATTGAGTGCTAAAATAGCTGTTGTGGCTCAGTAACTCAACTAGCAACTGTCCAATACCATACGTTTTTGACAACATCTGAGTGTAATGCATAACTTTTACCAGAAGGAGGCAGTTTTAAGAAGACTTTTCCACTGCAACTCCTGGTTTATGTACTCAGCTAAAATCACAATGGGTCAATCAAAGGTTTACTTTCTCTTGAATCTTTGCTTTCCCAACAGTTTCATAACTCTAGAACTCTGTCCAAACGTCCGCCCTAACCCCTAGATCCCTCAATCACCTCATCATTTGTAGTGAACTCAGTTAAATGAGCGTTCTGACAGATGATCAGTACTTTTTGCTCCCTGTTGGTCACTTAACTCTGCCTCCACCGCGCGGTACCTGCACCATCTTTGTTATTAGTCGCCTCTGTCGCTAGGCTGCTGATGCCTTGACAGCAAGTCCCATAAAGCTTTGCGAGGAGAGCTCTCACGCAAAGCATTCCGGGATATATATCTTCGTCTAGTGACCATGGATGATAACTACTTTTCAAGGTGCATTGTGGGAAACTTCAAGTCTCTACTTTTTCATCCACTAGACACTCGGACACTCATTTAAAATGGCGTAACCACTATATAGTACCATATATAGTGCTTAGGGCAGACATTTGAACATAGCCTAGATGAAATAGATTGTGGCCACTAGGGTTGCTAGACCTGTAACTGGCCGTACCAGTCTAATAATAAAGTTGAGAAAAGAGAATCACTTTTACACCCGACTTCTTTCAGCCTACGCCAACAAAAAAAACCCCTTCCAAAAACCAACCCCGGTTTTCCCCAAGCAAAATCCCCTTCAACGTTTCCCCTTTTAACCCCCCTAAGAAGGTCTAAACTTTTTCCTTGCTTCAGCCATGACCAGTAGTCGAGCAGGCGCCCAAATTCTGGAGCAAAAGCATAAGCTCCATGACTATGTGAGAGCCTGTCGCCATAAAGCGATAGATTCTTCCAGGTCACATGACCTGGCCAATGAAGGTGCATCTTCTCCCAACTTGCATAGTCTGTATTTAAAGAGGGGAGCCCCGCTAGTAGTACTGACAGTGTAAAGCACTATATATTTGCCTGAGGAATCATTTTTAAATAAGTCAAATGCATCAATACTTTAAGTCACATATTTTGCGGTGTGTCCTTGGTCCTACATTTTATGCTGCATTTTATTCACCCCGAAACCTGAAACTGGGATGTCGAAGTGAGGAAATTTTGAAGGTGATACTGCTCTAGTCTACTGCTCTACCTCATCCTTGCCTGCATATGGTCGCTTTGCCCTCTGTTACAATAATGACAATAAAACTGTTATGAGGAGGATTTTGTGTATAAAACGTCATAAAATGATAGATAGATAGATAGATAGATAGATAGATAGATAGATAGAT
>NW_015151215.1:170756-172181 GCF_000732505.1 Cyprinodon variegatus
CAGTATAAAATTACTTTGGTACGTTTCATAGCTAGCGTTAGTGGACATAATGTTATAAATTACAGATCAGTGTTAGTGGATCCAGTGAAGTCAGCCAAGGTCATTTTGGCTGTCCAAGTGCAATAACTCAATATTAACAGCAGTTGGCCAACAGCTCTTTAGTCGCCCTCCTGATAAAAGGTTTTATCCGTTTAAGCTGATGGATCTGATCTGTTTCTGTGTCTCACCTTGACTGCTTCCTCAACGCTTTGAATTACAGAATCTCTCCACTTTCAACAAAGCCCCACATTTAAGATCTACTTTGATTCAAGTCTGTTAGCTTTTATTCCATAAAAGCATGTTATGGATTCATATGCTCAGGAATACATAGAGGTAGTGTGCTGGTATGAAGTGACATTGGCTCATTGGTATTCTGATTTGCACAGTAGATATTCATCTCCTTTTGCCTCTGAGGGTTTAAGGGGTATCCCACCGAGGTTGCTTTATCACTGTGAAGTGAACATGATCAACATAAATGAAACTAAATATGGTCTATGGAGAATCGAATTAGTGGTGGTGAGGAAAGTGAGTGGTGTTATGACAGACTATAGAGGGCCGGTGAAAACAGCTCTACGCTGGCTTCTTGTGGTGAAGGATAGAAAAGGGAAGCATTCACAAGGATTATTGACATGCATGATTTTAACATAGTTAAACTTTTAAAAAGTTGATTTTGTAACATATAGGCACTTTAAAAAGGGGAGATACCAAATAATACAAATGATGAACGGATATTCTTTTCTTGTATTATAGCTGAAATGTTGATAGAACTCCATAAAATACCTTAAGAGGTGAATTTCTTTTTTTTTTTTTCTTTTGCAAAAAAAAACAGAAAATATTTCTCTGAATATCATGAAAGAGCAAAAGGATTGTCAGTCATTTCAATTCAAAGTGAAATGTTGACATGTCAGCTTGGCCAGGTTCTGAGTGGATCTAGATTTTCTCTCCTCCACATATGGTAGTTATTTCCTGTCATGCAGCTGAGAGAGGATGACAGAGCAGTAACAGTTCAGGATCAGAGATAAACCGTCACTATTACGATGATGGATGAGTTTCTAGTGCCTATTTTTGGCTCCTTGTGGAGCGCATCCAGTTGGAGTGAGCCGCTGCCAGCTGGTCTCTGATGAAGCTGCAAAACCATTCCCAGTACTCACTTCACATACAGACCCTCACCAGATGTAATAGTGCATGAGGTGACCTTTGGAAAAAAAGATAAATATCCCAGTCAGGTAGCTTGCACATACCAGTTCATGCACTTAATGGAAAAGAATGAATCATTATCGAACAGCTGTTTGGAGTATTTAATCAAAAACTAGGAGTGGAAACATGAGTTTGTTATGGTTCCTATTTGTTGTTACTCTGAGTTTTCTGTTATCAGTTGTTTTGTTT
>NW_015151215.1:177066-195501 GCF_000732505.1 Cyprinodon variegatus
TTCAATTAAACCTTTCAGAACACATCCCTGCTTCACTTGTCTCTGCATCTGGGTCCTCAAAGCAACCTCACCACCCATTGTTGACAGAGTTCAGTGAGTAAATGTAATGCTTACTGTTCAAATTGACCGCCACTGTGGACCGTTGTCACTGAGTAATGTTGAATGATTGGTAGGACAAAGCCTTTCTTTGGATCAGCGGTTGTGATGCTGCTTTACGCCATGATTTATTGATGAAAGCATCCATGGACGACTTCAGCTAGCAACGCAAGCCTTGTATGCATTCAGAATAAACCGATTCATTAGGTTTGTAGCATGAATTCTTTTGCACTTCATTTATTCATGGGCTTGTCTGATTCCCAACAAGTTAGTGAGGGTAAGTTTTGCTAAAAATTAGGTTTGAGTTTTAATTTCCTGTAATCTTTTTAAATGATCTGCTGGGTGAAAACGTTAGCATGAGATCTAGTTAGCAGTTAAATATTTAGATCCAATAAATAAAGGAGTTCTAAAAAATGACAAAGAGGCAATATCAAGTTAGTGTTATCCTTCTTTGTAGTTGTATTTTTGTGGGTTTTGTAAGAAAACTTACCATTTTTATTAATTTGAGAATGGGTAATATGGCCAATTCTTATATCACTATAAATGTTTTTATTTTGATATATATATATATATATATATAAACCAAATAAAAGTCTTAAAAACACTGCCAAGAATGTCTACAACACATGTCTGTGCAAACTTAAGTAAAATAATTTTAACAAGTAATATAAAACTCCTTCCACATGACATTTTAGAGATATTTGCTTTGTAAAAACAGAACCACATAAAATTATTTAAAACCTGAAACATAAGTCAGTGACAAATGCTGTAATAGCAGACTGTATTGTATATTGTGGAGTGATCTTTTACAACTTTTTCATTTCTGATACAATACCGATATTGAAGTTTGAGTATTGACCGATATAGATACTTACCGGTCACAATATCAGAATGAATCATATATATATATATATATATATGATTAAAAAATGCTTGATCAAGTGATACTTCTTACAGAGAAAACAACAACAATTGGTATTGTTCAACATGAGAACAACTGATACATTTTTATTGGACCAAACTTTAAGCAATAGCGAAAAGCAAAGAGTTTCTACGAGTTTTCAAATATCTAAGATTTTAGATGTTGGCTGATATATTCTAATATGCATTTTTATGGCTGATATCAGACCGATCTCCAGTGTCAATATCTAATTCAGAAAACATCACTGATATTGAATTAGATTATAATGTGATATATATTGATATAGAAAAATATGGTCCGCCCCTTTGATTATCAGATGTTTTTTAGTGACCAGGATAAATATAATGTGTGTCCTACATTCTCTCTCTCACATCCTCTGTTTGTTGGATCAAACATTTTCTCTGATTTCATTTATCCTTATAGCCAGACGAAGCAGCCACACAGCTTGTTCTGTTTCTCTTTGCAACACCTCTGGCCTTTTTTACACAGTTTGCTACCCTGTCTGACCTGATATCTTGGTGTGTTCTTTGTGCCTCTGCACAATGGTGAATGTTCACGAAGCTCACAATGCTTTCCGGGTCTTTCAGTCTAGTTAATTCATGTCTGTAGAGGCAGTACCTGGCTTGCTGTCTATTCATCTTGGTTCAAAACTCACAGCTGCCTGCTGAAAGACTTTATACTAACATTTACATATGCACTCAAAAAGCTGCAAGATACGTCAGTCTTTACTTACATTATAGATAAAATGAAGTTAAAATACATTAGTTTCTCACATTTCCAGCCATTCACATACTGTCTCATACTGCTGTTAGCTGATCAACTTGTTCTCAGCATTATTCAAAGTGCTATATGTTTTTGTCTTTGCATTAATTAATCACTATCATTTTATGTATTTCATGAGGGATTTGCAGAAAAAAATAAACATTCTTTTATCTACGTACTCTATGTGTTAACAAAGACTATTGAGTTTTAAATTCTTGTCAATCCCACTTATCCTTGCATTGCGAGTCCATCACAGGGCTGTGTCCCATTTTAGTCATGAGTTTGCACAGACAGCACACGTCTTCTACCACTCAAACAACATCTATTGGACAGAGTTCAGGTAGTTATTAATATTTGCTAACTTTAAAAAATGGCTTTTCTTATTTGATTTCTGATATGATCTTTAATAAAATATGACTCCACTAAATTGTCTACTCCCATATGAATAATTTCCATTTGGCCAATGATTTATATAAGGTTTCTAATCAGTAGAACTGTACCAGACTGATAATTTGTTAAATGGAAATGCTGTAGGATATGTGAAGGTAAATTTTCCTGACTAATAACCTTGACATAATACAGTCCTGCGTAGAAGTATATCAGATAAACATCTTTATATTTTGTCATTTATCATAAAAAATAAAATAAAAAACATAAAGGTATTTTATTCAATATATCAACATACTGTATTTGGAAGCTTTATAGTGAACGGAAAATTATAAATTGTTTACTTTCTTTTTCTTCTTATGAATGCAAATCTGAAAAGTGTGGCATGTATCCATATTGCTCCCATTTACTCTGACGTCCTAAATAAAGTCCACTGCAACTGCATTTACCAGCTGTGTATAGGGATTTTAAAACACACATCATGTTTAGCATTTTGCTGACTTCTGATACAAGACTGTTGATACAAAACTTTATTTAGGTGAACCAGAGTAAAGGAGACAGGAACCATATGCATATCACATGTTGCTCTATGAAATAGAATCTCTACAAAACTATTAAAAGTGTTGGTTTAAATATGATAAAAGGTATGAATACTTTTGAATACTTGTTTGCCCTATACTTATTTTAAGCTCCATATACGTTTTAAAACTTCCCTATTTGTTTTGTTTTGTTTTACAATGCTTGTTCAAACCAGTAGTAATATATATTAATAATATAAGAAATCTCACTTGTTTTTATTATTTTTCCTAAAGGATTATGTTAGAAAATGATAAGCAAAGATGTAGATCTGTCCTGGACAGTTTGGACTTTTTACTTGGTTAATGAAAAACTCCATCCTGATTCTTTATTCTGTATCTGTGTGTGATTGATTGTAGGGGAACATAATTAATTATTCAAAAACAGAGTTTTCATTGTCATTTGTTTTTTGCTCAGAAGTCAGATGCTTATTTTGCCATTTTTGATTGTATATTCTATTCAACAGAACAATAGTGTAAAGACTAGGCTTTCTGCAGCACTTTGTTTTTATTTCACTGAGGCTTTTTATTTACAGATCGAAAAATTTTATAATGCTGTTAGCAGGGGAACATCGTTTTGGCAAGTGATGAGCTTATCCTTGGGTGTCAGCTGTTCACACAGACATCTCACCATATTACATCTAATAAGATACCTTTAGTTTTTCACAACACAGTTTTTAGCTCTCTATGTGAAAAAATGAACTGTTGCTTAATTTAACCCTCTTAAAATAGAAATAAAGATAACTTTAGACCTAATTACTAATGAGATTTTTGCAGTTTTTGTTACATACATAAAAATAGTGACAATAAAGAGACACAAAACATTTTTTGGGCATTAATTTGCTTATAGATTCTTACTTCCTCCTGCTTTACTCAGCAATCGGGTCTGTGAAAAATGATTCAAAATCACTGGTCCACAAGCTGTGTGTTGACATTTAGTGAATTTGTATTTCCCAATCTATCCAGACAGCCCAAGGTAAATCCATTTAGATCCTGAAATATACAATTATTCCTTTTTTATATTACAAACATGTTTTTTTCTGCTGTCAACAAATCCCACTAAAACATAAAAAGCTGAAGCCTGATGAATCTGATTAAGCTTATTCCTCTATGGCTCTGGGCTCAGTTGTTGTCTGAAATATAATAGAAAATGTCACACAGCCACAATGTTGTTGTCGAATGACATACATCTGTATTACCATTGATAGCACAAACTGTCAAAACATGTCACTGCATCCTACATGGTGCTGCCAAAAAAATAAAAGCTCCAGAGAAATTCATCAGTTGGTATTCAGCAGTTCAGCACCATGACCCTTTGTTGTCTTTGTTGTAAAACTGTCCATATAGGGCCATTGATTTATCTGAGGGCAGTAATGTTAATCTTTTCAGATTAAATTCCCCTTATTTTACATTTAAAAGAATGTATATGTCACATACTATAAACTAGGTGAGTTTCTAATGCGATCATATAATAAATGGGAAAAACGAGAAGAGAAATCCAATGAAATAGAGTAAAGAACTACAAAAAATATAATGTCATTCAAATCCATCCAGGATAGACTGGAAAAGTTAGACAATGTATGGATTGTTGGATTATTAATATGGATTGTCAACAATTCCTATTTTTTCCACACAAAAAAAGAAAACCTGAATTTAAATAAAACACTGTTTAGGTCAAACCAGTCATATGTTGTATGCTGCTGGCAAGAACAGGGTAGGTGGTAGTAAAAGTGATATAATGAGAGCAATTTTGTGGAAATGTCACATATTTGAAGTATGTATTCTAGTGTTGATGTGCTTCTAGTATATTTTAAATCCTCAGTGTCCTTAGAATCCGTCTTTATATATTACATATTACATATCTGCATTCTGACCAACCATAGCACTTCTGTGTGCTGAAATACCGTTGTTTAAGGTTTATTTATTTTTAAAGGTACACTGACTGTCTGCGCACAAATAATGAGACAGATGTTAACTGAATTCAACAGACAGATGGGGATGGCTTTAAGGTGCCAATTAAGTACTATGATTATACCAAAACGTCAGAAACTATTAAAAATTGTTAAAATTAAGCAAAATAAACCAGGCAATCATCCTGATAGGGTTCACATTTGTCCTTTTTTGAGGCTTAAATGTTTTACTCATGGTATGGTCAGGAAACAAACATTTTTTTACATGTCTTCTGCACATTTAGCTCCTGCTTAAGCAAACAGCATCACTCATATTGTATTTCTAAAGCTTCTCACATCTTATCCCTTTTGGGATTAAATATTTTGTGTGCTTTCTCAGACTTTTCCTTATTCTTTTTGACACATCTGCTGGGATTTGCTTTGCTCTATTACTTGCCTGTTTTCTCATTTCATGCATGAGTAATATTCTTCCACCTGTCATGTAATTTGTTTACAGTAAAAACTTAAAACAATTTTGCTACTAACAAATGTAAAAAACAAACAAACAAAAAAACAAAAAGCAAAGTGTAAAATGCAGAAGAAAATTCTAAAATGTTAACACTGTGCCACAGAAAGCCTTTATATACAACAAGATTAAGCTCCTGCTTACATCAGGGAAACATACTGAAGATGTTATATTTCATACAGTATGTCTTTATAAAGGTTCAAATCCTATTTAAATGCAGAAACTAAGACTCTTTTTGCTCTATTTGGGAAATCAACCTAACTTGCAAGTTTGCAAAGTTAACCTAGTTTAACAGGCAACTTGAGGTTCTAGTGCATCTGCATGATGCACCATGGACAAGCTGAGGAAGCTGAAATTGAACCCTCAACCTTGTGACTGCAAGGAATGTTGGATAATGTCAACAGAAGATCAGAACCAGAGGGAGATTGATTAGCCTTTCTGCACTCCTCCCTCTGGTGGATTTCATGTTGTCTGGATAACAAGGGATGACCAATAATCCTTATAGACAGCTGCTAATAGCTTGTCACTTTGTTAGATTGATACAAAGAGCCAATTTTTTAGATGGCTTTAGCATGTGAAGCCGGTTATTTCAACACAACGCCCTTCAGTCATGCATATAGAGAAATGTTAAATTAGAATGTAATTGGACTTTTTAGATTTGGAAAACTAATGATAATTCTAAAATCCCCTATAATATGACTGTACTGAATTTATCTTAAGAGAAGAAATTAGATTTTTCTTTTTTGCACAGAATCAAGCAAGATAATTGCTGTTCTATGGCCACATCTGATAGCTCTGTAGGGCTTTCTATGACTTTCCTCTACAGCACAGTCTTTCGAAATGAATACATGCTCTGTCACCTCATCCATGTTCACACAGTGATACTTATCTGCCGCATAATGCAGTTAATAAAGCAATTTAATTAAAGTAGGTGAGTGACACAGCAGTTGAGCTGTTTAAATCCTTAGAATAGTGATGAATTAAAAGACAGGGTTTTGTATCTGATCTGAAAATCTGAGGGTGTCTGTTTTAGTTCCTGCTTACCATAATACCCATGAGAGAAATGTTGAATCTTTAAATCTACCAGACAGATAAAACATTTATTTATAGCAGATAACTTTGTATTGAATTGAACTGGTATAAATGATTATGTCTTGGTAATTATGATTCCCTTGATTTTTTCTTTAGGTGTTGTGGCATTTCTAGCTCTGACCATTGGAGTAGCATTGTCGGCACAGGAGCAGCACGTCAGCCACACATCCCAGGACTCTGTCTCCATGGCAACCCCCCAGAGCAGCCCCCTTTCCTCTACCAAACCCTCCTCAACAGAGAGGGAACCAGAAACTCAGGGAAGCCCTTTGAGAAATGTAACTTCCCCTGCGCCCGTCACAGTCATATCCACCCATGCAAGCTTCAGATCCCATAAACCAACAGTCATCCCAGTCAACTACACCACAGGCACCAGCAAAGAGGGCCAGGTGGTTCTAGGTAACGGCACAGACAGACCTGCTGTGGGACACCATCAGGGGAATGTAACTCTTGCAGGATTATTCTCTAACAGTAGCTCAGTATTTGCTGAGGAGGGGTCCGCTCAGGGGAACAACTCGACGATCCCCTCCACAGACAGTGGGAACTTCCTCAACAGGCAGGTACCGGCCACGACCAGTGATCCTGGGGAAGCTGGGAACAGTTTGGGCTCCACCGTCAACCCCAAGCTGTCCCAAACCACCATCTGCCTGAACATGATGGACATTGTGTGGATAGTCCTAGCGATCGGTGTGCCCGTTTCCTCTATTTGTAAGTAAAAATGTATGAAGTTAAAACACATTGAATAATCAAGGGAGTTGCTCAAATGTACACATTTTGGGAAAATGACAAAAACTGCTCTAAACACATACAACTTTGATTAAATAACTAAACTTTCTGCAGCCATCGCCATGGTTTAATTTACACCTTAAACAGGAAAAAGTGAAGTGAAGTTTCTCTTGAAGTCATAAAGAAACCTTAACAAATAGATTCAAAATCAGAATTTTAGGTGTTAATGTTGCATTTATAGTATCCATTTGAAACAAACTATTAATACTTATTAATACTTGGTTTTAATTACTGAACTAATTTTTTTGGTCATACGTGTCCTCAATTCTTACTTTTGGTCAAAAGCTGACAAGTTGGATAACTTACTGCTTTAGGTTGCAGATTATGAGTCTATTATTTTTTCAGTCTTCTGTTTATGTGCAGTTTGAACCAAGTGTCCTGACAAAATTTTATTATAGGGCAAAAATACAACAAGGATTCTTGATGAAGTAGGCGTTTAGGGATCCTGCAGCGCCCCCAATGGACTGTGCAGCAAATGTGTGTAAATATATATTCATTTATAAGAAACAAAACTCTGATTTGGGTTAATTTTAAAGATCGATATAGATAAGTCAGCTTATAATATTAGTTTATTTTATCTCGTTACACATAAGAGGCATCTAATAGCAAAGCAAAACAAACTGAGAGAAACATCTGCACATCAGCTCCTAAAAAACTCCTTAGCAGCAAGAGGAAAGCCGAGAGCTAAGGTCTATACAGCTGTTGGAGAGAAGGAACCAGTCAGAAGCAGAACCATCTGAGCAACATGTATGGTTTTTACTTACCGGTACATGGCTTTTATTTTTCTTTGTTTTCTTCTTGATCTCAGTTTTGAAGGGCCATGAGATAAAAATATTGCAAATGCTACAAATGTCCAGTTTTTTACCTTTAAAATGAATTACTGCAATTTCTAAATAGAGCTGGGAGATACTGTTTGGGTAGTTATCACAACAGGTTAAGTTTGTAGGCTTGTTGCCATGGTGCTCCATCAACGGGTCTCTAAAGCTAGCCTAATTAAGCATAGCTGCAAAGATAAGGCAGCCAGCAAGGAGAGAAGCCCTGAAGTAGCCTTTAAAAAAAACGTGTCATTTTGAAACTACAGGTTTCCAAGCAGTTTTAGACCCTGAGCAGCAGAAGAGATTAGTTGTCACTTATGGCAAGATTGACCTTTTGTTTGCATTTTTTGCAATTTAGGAGTTATGACAATTATAAAAACACTCTTCAAAATGTTTCTTTTTCAACATTGTCAAAGACTAATGGGAGGTGAGATGTTCACCTTCTTAAGGGACTTGATAAAAACATAACATGTGTTATAAGGACAGAAAAACTAGCTCAAAGAAGACCAAAATGCTGACATTTTGATGTATAAATTGTTGACATAGTGTAAAATTTGTGGAAGTATTAGGAGGTTATTTGGAAAACTTTGGAAGCTCTAGATTTGTCTCCTCTGTTGGATTTTATCTGATGGCACTTGCTCTAAACATGGCTGTAGACAAAAGAGTTTTAACAAATCTATTGGTTACAATGGGTGGAATTTTAAAGAGAATTGCCGCATTGAGCTTAAATAGTTCAAGGGAAGTTTGGGTCTCAGACTAGAATTCCCATAGATGTTAGTAAATCATGCTGAACTATAGGAAAATAGACATAAATCCACCTTCTCCCACTTAATCCATCATAGTTGTTGCGTATCTCCAGCAGTCTATCAGAGAAAAAGCGGGGTTACCCTGGACAGGTCGCCAGTCCCACGCAAGGCAACACAGACACAAAACCATGTATGCACTCGCTCACACGTAAGGACAATTTAGAGACACCATTTAACCTGACCATACATGCAAAAAAGACCCTGGGCCGGGAATCAAACCGAGGACCAACAGCGCCACAAATTGCTCCACTGTGCAGTTTATTTTTTACATAGTTAGATATAGAACAATGCATACAATAAATACTGATTTATATCATCATCCATTTATACTTAACAACAACTAAATTTGTTGAAAATTACATTTATGGTTGCTCTACTCATCTTTGATCTTGTAAATAAAATGTTAACACCTACTGTATGTGTAAATGCTAAAAATTAGTCGCCGAATATGAGTGAAACAGGCTCTAGTTTGAATAAAACACATATCACAAGGCTAACAGCAGAGCTATTACGAAGAGTGCAACCTCTCAATCTGCAAGCTTTTTTGTAATGGTTGTGTATTTTGTGAAATAATGACCAAAAGTATTGGGTTTGTGAAAAATCTGCCTGTTTTTTAGACCCAGACTACTGGACACCCAAGCAACCTAACTATCTTGGTCTTCCAGTGGCACAACTGTCTTATCTCTCAGCTCTGTTCCTAACCAGCCCTCCTTAGCAACCATAGCAACACGTGTTTTTGAAAAAGAAATTAGTAGTTTAATGAACCTTAAACTTTTCTAATAATCTTTTACATTAAGTGACACATGCCCTCAATACCCCTCTTGTTGATAACCAAACCACCCCCCTCCCAAGATATTCTCAGACATACTGGCAGACTATTTACAATCTTTTTTCCTTTCGTTCTGAAGTTTGACAGAATTTTCAGTAATGGCTTTATTTGTCTACATTCGCATTATGTAGTGATTTACAAGTTTTTTCTCAGAGTTTGTTTTCACGGCTGATGGAAACCATTCAGGGCTCCTTCTTATTTGTAAAAGAGCTTAAAAAAAAAGTTTAACCCCCAGTAAAATGCAGTTTCATGTATCTTAATCCGTTCTTTATGGGAATATAGCTTTTTTTTTCCTATAGACAATCCCTGACAGATTTAAGTCTGATTTAATACACCCAGAGAAATGTTTTAGCAAATGTTTTGGGATTTTTTTTTTCCTCCTCTCCACCAGATTTTCTCCTAGAGTAGCTTGTTGTCCTAAAAATATGACAGCTTCTACCTGTTCATTTTCTGTACTAATCCATATTTTGCTCTCCTCCTGTAGCCGTGCTGTTGACAGTGTGCTGCATGAGGAGAAAGAAGAAGTCGACGAGTCAGGAGAACAACCTCAGTTACTGGAACAACGCCATCACCATGGACTACTTCAGCAGACACGCTGTGGAGCTGCCCAGAGAGATCCATACTCTGGAGAGCGAGGTACAAACTACTGACATGCTTTGGCTCTATCACTGCTCAGCAGCAAGGGCTACAAGCTCTGAGGTGTGAGGATATTTACCCATTTCACTGCAGGTCAGCAGAATGCGGTTAATGAGTATGCAAACATCCAGGTCCAATCTTCCCTGTCAGCAAGCCCCCAGGTGCCTGCAGAGAAAAGAGGAAAAGTTAACAGTTGATTTTAGTTTCTGTAGTTTACACTTTTTCTTTTTTTAAACAAGAAAAATAAACTTTTCTTATATGGTCTCTTTTGAAGAAGAGACTGAAGAGAAATATTTAAATACCGTAGGTTAAATGTGTGCATTGTCTGTGTTAAGTAATAAGTATTGCAAAAAAACATTATTTTATTTAACTCATTTTAAAGATGCCTAGTCTTGAACATTTTGCAAATAATATCACACAAACAAAACTTATTTTCATCTGAAAATTAGACCATATACTGCAAGAATTCATCCTCATGGTGTTTACTTTGTCCTTTTTTAACCTAAAAGGAGTTTTGTACTAGATTGACAAACATTGTTGAAAGCCATCACCATCATCTGGCTGTACTCACGCATCCATTAACTTTAGTTCAATATTCAGTAAACCACAGCTTTTATATTGTGTTCAGAACGTTACTCATGTTTTATCCCTCTTGCCATTCAAGATTTGATTTGGCCTTTTGCACACTTGATCTTCAGAAACATATTGCGCACTTAATCATTTTTCTTCTTTCTTTTCATTTTATCAGGTCAATATTGGTATTGGTCAATAGTCAAAGCTGCAATATGACTGTATCATCCATCAAAAAGTTGTATCCAGACAACCCCTACTTTTCACACCCTAAAAAGCTAATAAAATAATAAGAATCGTCAATAAGCAAGATTTAGTGCAGTTCATTTCACTTTGTTTATATAGCACCAATTCACAACACATGTCATCTCGAGACACTTTACAGAGGCGATTCAACCAGATCATACAGTCAGATTGGGTCAATGTTTTCTATCTGGACACAGATTCAAAAGGCAACTGTCATGTTTGGCTTAAGGTTCCTAACCCACATGCAGAACACACTGAAGCAGGAGAAAAGTTCAAAGGTTTATTGAGATAACTCTGTACAGAGAATAAACAGATCCAGGGGTTAATCAGATCCAGGACTGGTCACGAGTGGGTTCACTGTTCTGGAGTTTGAGCAGAGCGGCTGAGGGGGGCGACCTTGAGGGTCCAGAGGCTGTCGGCAGGCTGAGGGCTTGGCGGAGGCAGAGCTTGGTTTGAGTGTTTGCAGATCACAGGTTTGAGTTTCCCTTCTTCAGAGAGCAGGCAGGCAGGTCTTTGACAGGAATAATTCTCCAGGGTTCTCCTGAGAATGGACAGGCAGGTAACTGGCAGATAAACTCTTCAGGATTTCTGGTTTCTGGCAGGTTCGATCTAGGAAGCAGAGAAGAGAGAACAGATCAGGTTCAGGTTCAAGTTCAGGTTTTCAGGGAGTCAGAGATTCAGACAGGCAGGTTGGCTCAGGCTTGCTAACCGTAACTGGCAAACACTCTGGCCCTGGAGAGAAGTCCTCTGCCTCCTTAAGTAGGCCCAAGGCTGATGAGGAGTTTAAAGACAGGTGTTGCAGGTAAGCAGAAGCCCTCAGAAAGGGATCCTCGGCGCCCTCTGGTGGGCAAACCTCCGGATCCCAACAGCAACTGTCAACCTGCTCCACAGGCAACTGCATTCCTGAAACACACAGCCAGTCAGATGAGCTCTGAGCCAGCTCCAATGTCAGAGGATGAAGTAGAGCACATCCAGTTAGCCACAGTCAGAGAAACAGGACTACACTGAAAAACAAGCCAAGCTCCATCATCTATAAACAAAGGTTTTGATGGCAACAGCACAGCTAATACTTCTCTCCAGGATGGTGTTGCAGCCAAAGAGGAATAGAAAAGATGAAGCTATGATGAGAAATCAGAGAAAGCATAACATAAGAGATTGAACTAACAAATACTTTAGAACTGGAGAATAGAGATAGAATGAAGCAGAATTATGAAAAGGGGTCTCTAGCAGTCTAAGCCTGTAAAATTAGTCCAAAAATCCTGGTGGAGAGTATTTTTAATTTGTTCATATTTCAGCTACACTTACCTGCTGTGACTTTAAACCTATTAGGATTAAATTTAGAGAAATTGCAGCAGCTTTTACTCAGGTAATCGGGTTAAAAAAAAGCTTTGTAACTGTGTCGTTTTTTTATGCTACCTGGGTTACTTTAGCCTGAGTGATAAACGAATCTGGCTCTGAGCACTCACAAGAAGATCTTCAAAGCAACCCTTCCACCGTCCAACGTTGTCCTCATGGAGAGCGTCCCCAGACTCTATGTCTGGGGACGCTCTCCATGATGTAGGTCTTGAACAGGTTCCTGACTAAGACCCCACCAGACGTTCCAAGCAGTCCCTAACTACTCGCTTTGGCCTGCTGAGTCTTTCAGGCTTCCTTTTCTTCCAACGTATCCAGTGGTTGGTGGGCAGCTCCACCTCTCTCTTTACCTGAGTGTCAAAGACATGCGGCCAAAGGTCAGAGGATATGACTACAAAGCTGATTTTCAACCTAGGGTGTCCTGGTGCCAGGTGCACCTTATACTCGAACATGGTGTCCAATAAATACAATCCAGGACTTGCACAGAAGTCCAATAATGAAACACCATTCGGGTTCAGAGCGGGGGGTCTATTCCTCCAGATCACACAAGTCATGGGGGCCCCCCCTTTTTTCCTTTTTGACTCTTTTATTAGATCTTTATGAATTTTAGACTGCAAACATTTGTTTATGTTTTATATCAGCAACTTGTTTTCCAGTGGGAAATTGCATTACTGAGAAAGGCTTTAAACAGAAGGAGACTTACTAAGACCAAAGACTCGGCAAAAGCCTCTTGAAGAGTTATGTGAAATGCATTTTATACTTATCCTGCTATATAAACTTCCAACCAAATGAAACTCAAAATTAGGTGATTAAAAACCAGATCCTTCTTAAGATAGGTAATAAAAAAATTGTTAAGTCAGAAAATATCTACATCAGAAACAAACTAAAGGTCAAACCGTTTAATATTTCTAATCAATTAAAGCTAGATTCCCTTCTCATCTGGGTGAATAAACTTTTAAATTGATGATTATATATTTTATAACATTTTTAGCAATATTCTTTTTCACATTTTTTCTGAAAAATCAAAATATTTGAAGTAGAAGTAATAATTTCTCTTCCAAAGAAAATCCTGGGCTTTTTTTAAAGCATGATCGATTAAATATTTATTTATTTAATTTTTTTATTTAGAAACACAAGGATTTGTCCCCATTTTTGAGTATTTCAGTTTAAAACTAAGTAAAATATCTAAAAATAGGTAAATTTAACACATTTCCTCTTTACCTTTATGATAGATTTGTGAGAGAATATCTTTTATAAAAAAGATTATTTGGCTACATACAGATCAATTCATTTACCTCATAAGATTTTAAATTAATTTTCTAAGTTAAAAGGGGAAATCTTGTAATTTCCTCTCTGATATGATGAAAGTAAACATTTAAAACCATAAATCCATTCCCACCTCGTGACTCCAGCTTTTGGTGCATCACAGCACCATCTGCGGGAAAAGAAAATGCACAACATCTGTTTTGTTTTCAAACCTGCACATTCACCTCCTCCATCATTGTTTTCTCTACTTGCATGCTTCAGCTGATCATTTTCTTTGCAGTTATAGCTTCATTCTGTCTCCTTCTTTGTGTTTCTCTGATGTTGCTCCATTTGCATTGCTCCTGCTGACAATGGGGTTGTAAGGACCGAGAAGATGATGTTGGATCATGTATGGCATGCCCGTGGTGACACCCAGGTGTTGTTTATTCCCCCCCCTCCCTGCAGCTTTATGTGTCTCAGTAGATTTACTCTTACTGTAGCTTCTGTTGGAGAGCTGTGGGCATGTGGAAAGGCTCTTGAGGGAGGGTGAATTAGATTGGTCTTCACTGATGAAACGGCCTCATAGCTGCTGGAAAACAAATCATTTTGTTTTTTCACGCCTCCTCCCCCAGCTCTACTTCATTACCGCTGACTCACCCCCATGAGACCCCCCCCCCCCCTTCACCCCTGCAGTTAACATTTTCCTCTGAGTCATCTCTGCCTTTTGTTTCCCAGCCTTTCCCTATCCTCCCTACTCTTTATCTTGCATCATGTAATAGTGCATTTAGAAAATTCTAGATTATAGTTTAGGTTAAATATGAAAGGCTGTTTTTTTTTTTTTACAAATTTTTTATATTGTCTATTGGTGTGTGAATTTTCAGGAGCATGAGACCTGCCTGCCCCCTAATGGAGACTACAGTGGCAGCAGCGTGGTGCTGGTTAACCCTTTCTGCCAGGAGACCCTCTTCATCAACAGAGAAAAAGCCTCTGCCATATAGCAACAGCTCCTGCTCCCCTTGCCTTCTGCTGCGGCTGTCTGTTTTATACAAGGGGTAAAATATCCAGACTTTTAACAATACAAAGAGCAACCCGAAGGAAGAGCGACACTAAAACAGACACTATTAATGATGAGGATGCACCTGCGTATTTTTCTGATGTACATTTTCTACAAAAAGGCTTAATTGTGATAAAGGTTTCTAATGTCTTTATATAATACAGAGTATATGTGGATATTGTTGCATTACAGTGGCTTAATAGTAATTGCACTGTGGATGTTTGCCACATGAAATCTGCTTTAGAAGATAAAAGAAGTGTGCTATGAAACACTGTTGTTTTTATTTTTTGTCTTTATAATCAATCCCAAAATATAAAAGCCTGCTGAACTTGAACATAGTATTTACTTATTTAAGGGGGGAAAACAGAGGTGATTTTTAGAAATTAAATAAATAAATCAGGGCCTGTGTTTATCAACGGTAGAATATACAGCTCAGATCAGAGGTGGCCATTATATGTCATCAGAATGAATACCATATTAGCTCCAGGCTTTTGGATATCTGTTTTTATTGAGGTTTTAATTAAAACTGAAATGGTTATTAAAAAATATATAGGCATTTAAAAAAAAGTGCTTTGTCCCCAAATTTAAAGTTACTGTGATTTTTTTTTATTCAAATATTTTAAAATTTTAAATATGAGCTCCTTCACATTTCAGCCCCAAAAGTATTTTATATAACAAGTTCTATATATAACAAATCTTGTTTTCTAATCACCATAAAATGTTTAGAATAATTCTGACTGTGTTTTCAACTACTCTGTGGGGTAAAACTGATCCAAATATTCCTCTGGTCCCAAATGTATGTCAAAGCAATCTTAGCCCCACAATTAAAGTTAGACTTCTAAGCCTGACATCTGCATAACACTGTTCTAAAGAAAAAAAAAAGATTTTCAAATATGCCACATGTTACATACAGAATAGTTCATTCGTATCAACAGGCTGCACTCAATGACTGAATTTAATCATATTTTCACCTTTTTTTAATGCCATAAATTAAATAGAAAAAAAAAAAAAGATTGGCTGTTATTCTTGTGGTTTTAAACCATATTTGAGGGAAATATATTGATGTCAGGATTAATAATTTTAATTACCGGTATGTTTAGCAGTTCATCCACATTAACTCATTTCATGGAGTTAGCTAAAATGATAACAAGTAGTTTTGACTGAAGATGTTGATAATTTACTCCTTAACATATGTAATTGGTGTTCCAGTTTTATCAAATTGAAAAAATAAACTGCAGTAAAGTAATTTTTTTCTATGGTTTCAGCTCCTTTGATACAGGTGTAAGGATCTTAAGTAGTTAGTACTAGAGATGCACTAATGAAAAAGCCCACGATCCATAAGGGAAGATGTTTTCAGTCTATTTCTAAAATAAATTTAAGTTAGTGTTTTCATTATTCAAAAGTTTTGAACAGCATAAAAGTTTTCACTCTTATGGGCCTCTTACTTTGATTTAATAAATACAGTGAAGTTGAACCTTACGGTGCATATTTGTTTTCCAGGAGGAATTTGTTCTGTTTTCAATACGACTGGCTGCTTTTATGACTTCCTTTTCTCACTTTATATTTATCTCAAGTTGCCTTTTGGGGTATGCATTTGTGCATTCATACCTTTCATAGTTTTCTGCAGAGGAATTTATGACAGCCTCTTTAAAAATCAATAGTTTTCATGATAACGTTGAAGCAAACAGAGCTCTGGTATCAGAGCTTTGGGATCTGCAGATCTGATACTGAAATTGGATCAGAGATGTAAAAAATTGGATAAGTGCATCCCTAGTTAATAAATTCTCTATTTCACTGTGAGAATAATGTAAAGGTTGGATTGTGAAGAACCATTTTGACTCACCAGTGCAACAAAGTTGTAATTTGCTTTAAACATGAATTGTATGGCATCAAAAATAGTTGCACTAAACACAGCCACCTAATGGTGCACCTGACATATAATCCTAAAAATCATTAAAAAAATAACCTATTAACAAATATTACCAGTAAATTTCAGCTGTTAAAGTTTATCTTTATTCATGTCCGACAGTTTAGCTTTCACAGCTATAGTCTTTGTTATTTATATCTTGATTTTGTACATGTATGGCAGTTTGCTGAATTGCTAGGTTAACATTAACATGTTGGCTCTGATTGATATGACTTCTTGATCATTTGTCTAACCAATTTAATTGTGGCTCCAGCTATCTCTTTTGAGGGAATACCTTTTAAATTGGTTAAATAAAAACAGTATTGTATGAATCATGTACATTTTATTGGTCCTGTTAGGCCTATAACCCACTAATAGATGTTAAACAGAGCACAGCAGGTTACACGACACAGATGGTTGTGTGTCTCTCCTTCACTAAATATAAAACTATATCAGATTTTAAATTAAATAGATGGTAATTTAACCTTAGTTATTATACAAAAGTACGGATAGATTTTCTAAACAGGAGAAGATGTTTATTGAAACACATTTATATGCTAAATGATTAGACAAAAACAAACAAAAACAAATTATGTATCTATTAAGCGGGACTGATTAAAAAAAAAAAGTAAAAAAATTGTACCTAGAAAATAATGCATAATTTGAATCATCAACTATCATCACTGTAATTTCAGGCCCTTCACTTTAATAGTCAATAACAATGCTTTATTTATTTATTTTTTTTTATCTTGCCTTTAAAAATGGGAGTTTGAATAGTGATTTGCTGAATATTCTTTCATAAACATGTGTCATAAATTGTAAAAGCAGGCCTGATAAGGTAGTTTGATAAACACAGGCTCGGATTATTCTGATTTACCAAGGGTATCTAAGAGATTTGAATTTTACAGAACTCTAAAACGATTTTCCCCCCGATGCATCACCAGCTTCTCTGAGGAGGGACAACTCAGAGGTCTTAATTTCTCATGTTGGTCCTTTATATACCTGTGATAAGAGTGCGGGTGTGAAAGAGAGAGGAAATGGTAGTGTACTCAATGAGCATATCAGCGTAACCAGTTGTATTCTGTTAAAAAATATCCTGGTTACATTAAGGTTGAACTAACTTTATGTCTCTGTCCACCCAGTTTGTTCTGTTTGCCTTTAGGTGCGCCTCTGAATGAATCAGTCCATGGTCTGTTTTCAATGGAATAGTCTGTGGTCCTGCTGTCATCTGTTTCATTTTTGTACTGCTACAAATGAAATCAATAACCAATGCTGGCTGCTGCCTCTGTTGTCGCTATAGCTTTTTATTTCTTTTCTTTGTTGCAAGGTGTTCAGAAATCACTGGGTCAAAAGGTGGCACTGAACAACATGGTTACAATCTCCTGCATTGGATGCTCACAGCTGGGCTTGTTGTTTTGCACGCTCAAAACATGAATATTTTACAAAACATACAGTGGAACGGTGGAGCAGTGTTTAAACATGATGTTATTTTTTTGTACTGTAGTATACACTGTACTTTTTACTGCTGAGCAATAAAACATAAAGACAAACATAAGAATGACTGAGTTTGCATCATTTATGACATTTAGAGTACTTTTAATTTATAGAGCAGAAGCATTTATTTGCCAAATAATATATTTTTTTATTTTGTTGAATTATAAACTCAGAGTTCTCCCTTAGAGATAGGGTAAGGAGCTCAGTCATCCGGGGAGAACTCAGAGTAGAGCCGCTGCTCCTTCACATCCAGAGGAGCCAGTTGAGGTGGCTCAGGCATCTGATTAGGATGCCTCCTGGACGTCTCCCTGGTGAGGTGTTCCAGGCACGTCCCACCAGGAGGAGACCCAGGGCACGCTAAGGGACTATGTTTCTTGACTGGCCTGGGAACACCTTGAGATCCCCCTGGAGGAGCTGGCCCAAGTGACTGGGGAGAGGGACGTCTGGGC
>NW_015151215.1:195511-198079 GCF_000732505.1 Cyprinodon variegatus
TGGGCCTCCCTACTGAAGCTGCTACCCCCGCGACCCGATGGATGGATGGATGGATGGATGGATGATTTATAAACTGAAACTTTAATATACATAAATAAATTTTGCAGTATGTATAAACTTGGGAGGTATGGCCGAGATCATCCTAAATATAAGATCTTGGCCTTCATGCAAATGTATATAAATGTTACCAGCCTAAAGAAAACCCCAATATAAAGCATGGTAATGACAGATTCCTGCTCTAGGAATTCTTATTTTTCAAAGACAAGGAATCTGATTCCCAATGGACGTTGGACCATCAAACTTGGTACTTTGATGGAGGTTTATCTTCCAAAAAGGACTCCAAAGTTCCAGAAGCATGTTCATGTGAAATAATGGCCCAGTCAAAGTCCACTCCAAAGTCAAATTTTAATTTTTTTGCTGGTTCCTCTTGCAAAGGTAATCTTGATCTCAGTGGTTAAAAGAAGAATTATGAATGTACTTGAAAAATCCTTCTCCTGAGTTAAACATTTTTGACATCCATCCCTATAAGAGTTGGGGTTAAGCAGCAACTTGCAGCAAAAGGTTGTTCTAACTGTAGGGGCCTAAACATAGATCCACCCCACATATTTTAGGCTTATATTTGTGAAAGATGTGAAAACTGTGCATCTCGTTGCTTTCATTTTACAGTATTACACTTTGTAGTTTAGTTTCATAAACTAATATCCCACAAAAATAAAAGAGTGTTGTTATAACCTTACAAAAATGTAGTACCACTTTGTTGATGTGATTGCTTTTGCAAGTCACTGTACTTAGGGAAAGTTAACTACAGCGTCAGCCCAAAAATACTCACACTTTCATTAGCTTTAATTAGCCCATGCATTCACTGTGGTATTTTTTTAATTAGATTTTGCAATGTCACCTTTATTTTTCTCCAGAGTTGCTCTACTCTTTTGCCTAGAAACTTGTACCAATGGAGAGTTGGGCCACTGCTCAAATTCTTTTCCAGCACAGGTTCTCAAACAATAAGGTCAGGACAGCGCATTAACCATTCTATATGTGAGGAATATTTCTCATGCTCCTTGAACCGTCCAGCCCAGTGAATTTTTTAGGGTTTCCAGGGTTTTGTTGTATTTCTGGTGTGAGTAAGCTTCTGACACAGACAGGATTTTTGCTGGGCTGACCCATATTTCTACAAACCTGAGAACACTTTTCAATTAAGATGACTACCATATATTTAAGGAGGCGAAGGATCATCTCTCTTTGCCAGATGATTATCCCTCCTTACACAGCTACTGAGGAAACCATTCACAAATGGAGTAACCAGGGTATTCAGTATTATTAGTGATTCAGTTAACCACAATTGTTTGGTTCAAAGTTACTGAACCTGATCTACAGCAGCAAAGCCAAAATCACACCACTGTCTCAACAGGCTTGTACTGTTAGCACAAGACATAATGGATGCATCTCTTCCTGTTACTCTTCTTACCCTGGTGCACCCTTTAATCTGGAGTAGGAGAAAACTTAGAGATAAACCGATCAGATATCGATAATTTGATATTGGATATCAGAGATCCAAACCAGTGCCCTTTACAAGGAAGATATTTTTTCTGCTTATTTTTTTATCAATATTAAGTACATTTATATCTATGCTAATCTTAATCTTTTTTAAACAATGTTTAAGTCATGGCTAAAGCCTTCACTCACATCACAAGATATATGGTTTATTCATTCAACAGTTGATATCTGCTGATGCACTCAGCCCAGGTACTGGTACCGGACTGGATTGGAAAAAAAACTAGTTTAGTGCATCTCTTGTAAATATATTAAATTAGACCATGTGACATGTTACATCTGTTGTAAATATAGATTAATTAGACCATGTGATCTAGCTCTATTTGCATTCTTCATTATTTGCATTCTTCATTAAAAACTCTCCAAGTTAACCTCATTTTTAATTATTCAATTTTTACCACACAATAACATATTTTCTGACAGTTTTTCATTTATAATGACTGATCCTATTTAACCTGTAGGATTATAACAATGTGTTGGACATTTGTTACATCATTTCAGCACTTCCAGCAATCTGCCAACAGTATGACCTTTCTGAAACAAATATAACATATTTTCTGTGGCCATAGGAAGAAATGGAAACCTACTCTCTGCATAACTTGAATTAATTCAATTCAGTTTTAAATTCTGTTTGTTTATATATCGCCTACTCACAAAACACGTAATCTAAAGGCACTTTACAGAGACTCAATCAAGTCATACAATCAGATTGCTTAAAAGTTCTCTACCAAAGGACACCTAGCTAATTGCATCGACTAATTGACAATCAATCTCCACCACCAAGCATTTTTGTAGCGACAGTAGAGAGAAAAACTCCCTTTTCACAGAAAAAAAACTCCAGCAGAACCAGGCTAAGTGTGAGCGGCCATCTGCCGAGGCTGACTGGGGTTGAAGGACGGAGAAACAGACATACAGAAAGAAGCAGAGATACAAAAAGGCAACTGTCAACCAGCTCCACGGGCGGCGGCGTCCAGGAAACACACAGCCAGGTAGACGACCTCCGAGCCAGCTCCCATG
>NW_015151215.1:198905-206365 GCF_000732505.1 Cyprinodon variegatus
ACACACATGACGTACATCCGGGTCAGAGCGGAAGTGCTTCCGGGAGACGGCACAGGTTTGTCAGATATCCCGTGCATGGCATGGTTGACAGGGTAGTCGGCGATTGGGACGGCATAGTTCGCTTTATATTAGTCTATCAGCTTGTATTAAGTATCAAACATTTAAAATCAGAACTAACTTGACATCTCCCAGTCGTCTCGGCAGCTGTCCTCACTCTGCGAGAGTAGTTTTTCGCATTTGTCATTGCTCGGCTTAGCTAACCATCGTTAACGTTGCTCTGCGAAAATGGCGGATGCTCAGTCAGAGAAGAGTCTGGATGATTTCTTTGCCAAGCGGGATAAAAAGAAGAAGAAAGAGAAGGTAAAGGGGAAAGAGACTACCGCCGGCCCCACGCCGACCGCGGTGAAAAAGGCGAAGGAGAAGAAGGAGAAATCTGCGAAAAACGAAAACCAGGACGCCCAAGTGGAGAAGGTAACCGTCGCTGCTGCTGCGGCTCGGGGGGAACTTTTTGTCTCTTACCGGTGTCGTGTCAGATTTGCTCACCAGACTTGAGCTAGTGCGCCGGCATGTGTTAGTATATGAGGTTCCAGTTTGAGTTATCTAATATTTAAATATAATGAGTGTACATAGAGCTAAATCTCTGGTACTTGGTGGCAAACATATGCTTAGCAATGGCGCACATTGTGAGAGGGTACCAAAACAGGCATGACACCCATCTTCTGCTGTGTTAAGGCCTTTTTCCATGTAAAATCCAAACCTCGTGAGCTGTTGCATTCAGTAGTTAAATATTGCACACATGCACCATAATAAAGAAGTGAATATTTAGAAAGTTGTATTATTTATGTACATCAAGTTAAGAAGTATAATCATGCAGGCAGAAAGATTAATTCTATTTGATCTACAGCCAAGTTAAATAAACATAATTTACTAGATAATTTTTCACACTGAAATAACAATAAAAAGGTAATTATAACAAGTTATATTGTTGCTTACATCAAATAATCCAGCTCTACACTTAGTGTTGTATCCGGCAACATTGATGGAAAGTTAACTGGAAGGTGGGAAACTTGGAAAAAGGTTTTCAAAAAACGCAGCATAAGAACTGATATTAACCCCCCCACCCCCCCAATGGCATTATAAAGCAAAGCTTATTCAAGATTTGGAGGGAATCACTGGCTGAAATCACTGTACGCAGACAATGCAAAGACATGTGTTGTAACCATTACAGTCACATAGCCTCTCCTGAACAAAAGAGAACATTAAAAGCATCTCACCAAAGCTAAGGAACTAAAGAGCGGAACGCTTTTCATTTGAAAGTAAGATTTTCTTTTATTCATGTATTAATATCCCCAAGTTTGGTGGGAGACTGGAGAATCAATACAGCTCCAGTGTGATATAGATTATCCACATCAAGTTTATAGCGCTTCATGCTTCACTCTGCTGACTATCATGACTGAGATGCAGATTTTTTATGTACCTGGTATAATATCTATGACATCATAGTGCCTGATTGACCAGTCAAACCTAATGGAGAATCTTTTTAGCTTGTTGGGAGTTGAGACATTAGTGCCAAAAATGCAGACCAGCTGAAGGCCTCAGCTACACCATAGGAGCTTGTTCTGATTTAGACACATAGATATGTTTAAAAACTTTACCTGGTAGTACAGGTGTTAAAAAATATATAACTTTAAGGGACTCAAATGAAAAAGTCTTGCATGTTGATTAATATATGAAGTGGCAGCTTTTAAATCATAAGAATAATCCTGTTAATGGGATTTTTTTTTTTTTTGTTACACTTTGTGTGAGTGCAGTTATATTCACTAAAGCTAAACAGTGTAGTTATTACTGTGAAGCTGAAACTTAGTGGTGTTTTACTGCCCAGGAGGACGAGGAATGGAAAGAGTTTGAGCAGAAAGAAGTGGACTACAGTGGGCTTCGGCTCCAGGCCTTACAGATCAGGTGAGTAAAGCGACTTCCTTTCAGCTGCTCTTCGCTTAGGCTAATCGCAATTTTTTTATGTTGTCTCCACCGTTTATCATATCCATCCGATAGTTGGAAAAAATAAAAGGACATTTGGAAATGGAATAATGAGGATTTTTGGATCTGGTTTAATCACTGATTTGGTGACCCTCTGCTGATTAAGGTCACTTTTTTTTTATTTTGTTTTTTGTTTTTTTTTTATTGTTTCTTTTTATGCCCCCCCACTTTCTTTTTATGCCCATGTTCTTAAACCTTTGCTAAAGCTTATATATTTTTTTTTTTAGTGCAACGAATTTCAGTAATGGTAATACAAATGCTTAAATATATATTTCTTAAGAATTTGTATTCCATCCAGTTTTTTTTTCCAGCTCATTCTGATCTTATTAATTGCAGACACCACCTATAAAACATCATATTATGAGCTATTATCCAACGAAAATAACTTTTGCATAAGATCCTTCTGGAAGATATTATTGATTAGATTGTTAGTCCTACATTTGCTAACAGTAGAACATAAGAAGAAAATATTTATTTGCCAGATGCAAAGAATTGAAATTGTAAAAATACTGTACAGTACTTTATTTTATTTTTTTTTCTCTCTGTCACTCATTCTGTTATTTTTATATACTTTTAAGGTCCTCAGTGTGGGAAAATAATGGGATTTTCTATTTTATTCTTAAAGTATCACCTATATCTGAATTTTCCTACTCAAACTCAAACAACTTTGGATATAAAATGTCCAAACTGGAAAATCTGAAACAATAAAACATTAAAGATAGCTAGAGCCCAAAATCTGCCTGAATTTGTCATACTTTTCACACAGACATCTTCATGCTTTTCTGTTTTCTCACAAAAACATAAAAAAGAGGAAAAAGAGGAAAAACATGCAAACGTACTAAAGATGAAAGATACATCATGTTTAAATATTCCTGGATTTCTTTAAATTTGTGGGATTAAAAATGCTCTAAAAGGTGTAGAGCTGTTCTACAAAAGCAGACGAGTTAATAAAATAATCCTGAAACTTTGTTATAAATCAGAAATCATAGCATGGTTCCCCTAAGTATAGAGTTCAGATGGAGCTCATTTAGCTATGTGATATTTTGCATTGTTTGGGAGGAGAAACAGGGAAATAAGTTAGCAATCTTTTACTAAAACTATTAGTGGAAAGACATTTTGGCTTATAACCAATATCATCACGCAAATATTAATTAATAATCACTTAATTTCATATTTACCAATGAATTTTCATTTTTTTTTACAATTTTGATGTAATTACTGCTCTAATGTGGTTGCTCTGTCAGCTAAAGGCATGTTTATGAGTCTCTATACTCCAGTTAATAATAAATCCATTACTAAATTAGTTGAGGTTTATTTCATTAATCGTTAAACCCGATTAATCTGTTTTATTGTTTCAGGCATACCCTACCAAGACTTGTATCTGATAGTTGTTGATCTGAGGTGAAGTTTAATGTCCCTTCAGTACTCACATAAGCTGCACAACGGAGCAGCAACGCTGTCAACCACTTCTGTCTCACTTATAACCCAGGTCGTCGGCCCGCGGATGGTCGACTAAATTAGAGGATCTGATTTATTATTTTGATGTCAAATCCTCGGCAGTAGATCCCTTTATGCAGCCCAGGGTTTTTCTTACAGGTCTGCTAAACTTCTGCTTGTTTGCAGTGATGAGAGAGAGGAAGAGGAGTATGAGAAGGAGGAGGTAGGAGAGGATGGAGAGATCATCCTGGTCAGTGGAGACAAAGTCTCAGGACCCTGGAACAAGTCTGGTGGTGCTCCTCCCCCTGCTGCTTCACCTGTGGGTGAGTAAACTGGTCTCAGTGTTTAAACAGCTGAGTAAAGCTATAAAAGGAGACTGGCTGTATTTTTGGGTAAATATTTAAAAATTAACGTACAGCATGAATGTTAATAAAACATAAGTGTTTGTATTCTGTTGGAACAGAGGAAGAGGAGGCGCCTGAGTCGAAGCCCGCCGGCGTCTACCGCCCTCCAGGAGCTCGACTTACCCCCAGCAGAAGAGCCCAGACCCAAGGTCCTCCTGAGATCTTCAGCGACACACAGTTCCCCTCCCTATTGTCCACCGCCAAACACGTTGAGACTCGCAAGTAAGACCAAAATAAAGGCTGGTTATTTTGATGCGTTGGCAACAGTTTGACTGATTCTGTTAATGTTTTTGTGTCAGAGACAGGGAAATGGAGAAGACCTTTGAGGTTGTGAAACACAAGAACCGCGGCAGAGAAGAAAGCGGTGGCGCCTCCATGCAACAGTTGCAGCTGGACAACCAGTACGCCATCCTGGGTGACAAGTAGAGCTGGTTCCCCTCCGCCCCCCTCCCCCTCCCAGCACCGACTCCCTCAAAGGAAGCTGAACTCCAGCTGTGCTGGCTGCAGTCCTAAAAGAGCTCCGTTTGCCACCACCCCTCACACCACTCACTCACAGTCATACACGATGCCCCTGCAGGTACACTCCCTTCACGCGACACGGTTTGGTTGGCAGGACTAAAGGATTGCATCAGAAGGGACTGATGGGGAAAAAAGGCGGAATAACTGAAATGAATCAGCAGAATTGAATCCAAACCTACGATGACGCTGCAGCATCAACAGGGATGTAGTTGACCTTTGTGGATTGTTTTCAGAGCAGCAGTTGTGTGGCAGAACTTCTCTGGACTTCAACTTGCTTTGACAAAGCCGCAGAGGATCAAAGATGACTTTAGGCTCGATGATCTTACAAACTTCTGTGAAAATATCTATTTTTTTGGCGAGGTCTTTACAACCCAATCGCACGTGGTTAACGTTGAGGTGTGGCTTTTTTGTGTGTGCTGCGGTTGGGGCTTCTGGAGGCGGGAGGGATGCTGCCTCAACGACACAGCTGATGACTACAGAACCCGGGCTGTTCTGTTTTTGCTGTGGTGATGGAGAGGCGGGGCTAGCACCAACCTCCACCGCCTTCTTCCACATACAAACCAGCCAACAGGCTCTTTGATTTAGAAACTTGAAGCTTTGTGTTTTGTTTTTATTTTTTCATTCGTCGACAATGGCACTGCAAAGATCTACAAACAGGAAATAATGAGTTACATTTCTCATTTTAGAGTTTCTATATTAAGTGGCCTTATTGATAGAGCGAAACTGTCATCTGATTGGTTTTTGGCTCTGGATCGAACCACTTTCATCATCTATGAGGGGGTTAAAAAAAATCAAAGCAGGAATGTAGTGCTGTTGTAGTTTGCCTGATGATAACAACTACTAACTCTCATATCCAGTGAACTTACTGCTCCTTGAATTTAGTTTTTTTCCACCCATACATCTCAGATAGATCAACTAAAGCTTGTTTCTAATCATGCTTTGTTCAGTTTTGATAACATGCTTAATTTCAGCTTAACACCAGGAAGTCTCAGTATAATTTTGCAGAAGTTGTGCTTACTTTCACAAATTGAAGTTCAGAACCTTAAATAAAGGCTTTTTCATGAGGTCGTCCAGGGATCGGCCCTTTTTAAAAACCATGTCAACTGCGAACAACTTTGAATCTTAGCAGGCAACAACATTTAAAATCCAGTGAGGACAAACTTAATGCACATTAAACATGGGAAGATGCATAATAAGTTTGATTAATCACTCTTTCCCATAAAAGTGAATCACCGTGGATACATCTTGATCATATCCATGGTGGGAAGAGTTTGGTTTCTTTTTTTCCCTCCATTTTGATTTATTTTTCTTTTCTGGTCTGTTCAGAGATTATTGGTCATCTGCGAACCCCAAAGCTTGTATGAACCCTTGTTCCCTCACAAAAACATACTTCAAATGGTCTCATTTTATCAGACTAGGTGTTCCCGTCTTTCCTTCTTGTGTTTGCGCAGACGAATGAATTAAAGTTCAAGCTCTTTTGAGATATAAGAAAATAAACAAATGATCTCTTATACCAAGCATATTAACAAATAAAACAAAGTTTTCTCTAAAAACTGTCTTTCATAATTTGTTTTAATACATATTTTCAGAGGCATTTGAAAGGCCTGTATGCACAGACCCTGTAGTGGAGATGTAGAAAACCTTGATCACATGACGAGCACTTATCCAGCCTAAGGTAACCTCTGAGCACACCCCTGAGTTCATAAGGATTGGTCAAATTGTTTTGCTTGTTTGTTTTAGTTAGTTTAGCCAAGTTTCCCCAGAAAAGACTCTGAGATTGCATCATTTTTAACCCCTTTAATGTCCATAAAGTCAGTGCAGACAAAATGGGACCTGTTTTATCCTTAACTGCACTGTTAGAAACATTAAGGCTAATTAGCAGTTGCCCAAGGGCCAGGAGCACTTCAGCTTAGTCTGATTGGCCTGAGCGTTCCTGCTCTTACAACTAATAGCCACTAGGTGGAGCTGTTTATTATCGAGTAAATGTATACTGAAATAGTTTTTTAATGCAGGAAAAAATCAGGTTAAAGCTTTCATTTGATCTAGAAGATTCAGCTTATTGATATGAAGCAGGTAACATTTTTAATATCTTGATATCTGTAAGTGGGCTTTGTTGATTGAAAACTGCTACAAGTTTTCTACGATTACTTGTTTAATTTTGTTTACATGGACTTCCCTAAATGTTCCACAAGTAACACTACCTAACATCTTTTTACTCAAGTAAAAGAGTTTATCCAATAAATGGCTCAACTAAAACATTACTGGGTAAAACGGCTACTCAAGCACTGAATTTTAAGCTCAAAGTAGAGGATATTATGTTTAAAATTAGGCTATCAGAGAGTTATATGCAAAATGGAACTAATTGATTACTAAATTAATGCATGGAAAAACATTTTTCCACATCAAATTTTGTAGCAGAACCTAATAAAAGCAAACCTTGGAATAATATGTAATGCATTATGTAAAAAAAAAAAAGGATCAAGTATCGATATTTAACATTTACTGTATTTTTGCCTGCTTTTAAAAAGCTCATTAGTCATGGTGGGTAGATCAACCAGAGATTCTACTCATGTAAAAATAACAATACTCTAACCAGAATATAATTTGAGTAAAGGTAAAAAAAAACAAAAACAAGACAAGTTTATTTGTTTAGCAAAATTCAGTACTAATACAATTCAAAGTGATTTACATAAATTAAATAGAGGCAATATAAAAACAATTAAAGATAAATGATGAATGTATATCTTTTTCAAAAAGTTACTTGGGTAAATAAAACTAGTTACTACCAGCTTCTGGTAAAACACTTTGCTTTACTTTTCTTATAACAGATAAATTCATTACGTAACATGTTTTTTTAACACACATTGTAGTTATTTACTTATAGTGTGTAATGGTGAACAATTTGCAAAACTCATCATCTAAAAACCCATCCTTTGGTGGAATTCAACAAAGTGTAATTCTCTTCTAATTTTCTATTGTTAATGTTTCCATATCCAAATATATTGGTTATTTTCATGCTTATAAAATTACTGTAGGAAAAACTCCCATCAGTTTCTGTCTCTT
>NW_015151215.1:206420-210921 GCF_000732505.1 Cyprinodon variegatus
TTGATTTAAAACACAGCAGATACATAACTAGTAACTTACTCTAGCCTCAAAGTTTGCTGTTAATCTTTATAAATACATTCTGGTGGTTGCTTTAATGATAAAGTTTGGTGTCACTGAACATATGCTGGAACTGCATCTTAGCTGAAGGAAGATGTTAAAGATGAAAATATTTAACTAGATTAAACACAATCCAGTAAAATTCAAGACGTTCAGTTTGGTTAAAATCTGATTAAAGGCAATCTTTCTGTAAAGATCTTAACAGCTTTTGCTGTTGGAGTAAAAGCTGTTATCAACTCTATATTTCCTGGTAAGTGGGAGTAACGCATACCCCCCCCCCCCTTCAACTGAAAAGTAAATAACCATGTAGTAGAAACAAATAGTTGATCTGCCATGGGAAAAGAAGCTTGATTAGGGCTCTTCCATTCCTCGTAATATCTTTTAACTTGATAGTAAAGCTATGCACATTTAGGCAAGTTGTTTTTCCATGACTTGTTTTTATTGAATAACTACAGTGAAACCAAACCCTCTCAGTCCGTGTTTTGATTTACTATATACCTTCCATTCCTAATAGCTCTCCACAGGGTTGAGTTGAGATGAGTTAGGAGTTTCTGAAACCATAATTTCACATTTGATACTTGCACTGATACATCTGATAGAGCTTTGCCCTGAATAGGAATCATGGTGTTGAAAAGGAATGCTTCATTACCAGAGGTTTGACTTCATTTTCAGCCCTCAATAGCTCATGGACGTCTAACCAGTGCAACTTTAACAATACCAGCAAGCTTTGAAAAACATCTGGGCTCTTTCAAAATGACTAGAAACCCAAATTTACAACTAATACAATACAAAATCCTTCACAGTGTTCCCCATAAAGGTCAAAGATTATTCATGTTGGTCCTATTGAGTGGTTGGCACAGGGGCCCTCCACCTGTCCCTTGCCCCAGGTGGTGCTGCTGGAGGAGCCCCCTCTTCAGGTGGGTTTTTGGGGAACGAAAGAGCCTATCGGAGTCAGTAGGGGAGCTGGCTCCCTGGGAGAGCATGAGGCTCCTCAGTTCTTCCCTCCCCATCCCCAACTCCTGGCTCTGCCTGCGCCATCATGCTGCCACACATTTAGGACCTTGGGGAGGGGGGAGTTGTTGGAGGATACCATTTTAAGTTGACGTCCCACACCCCAATTTTATTATGCATCTTAAAATTTTTCATTTACAACATTTTCACAACACACATATGAGTAGCGATCTGTTTTGGGGAGGGGGTAAAAACATCTTGGAGACTGTAAGCTCCAATAACACCACTTGCTTTGTTGAGTCAGATGTTAAGACCAGATCTCGCTGCAGCATCATCCTTGCAATGTGCTCTGGGAACTTTAACTGCCTCCAGAGGTCCACATGCAACTGCCATTCACGAGCCATTGCTAGCAGTCCAGTTGCGGCCTTACCTTCCTCCCCTTGGTTTCTCCGCTGCCCTGACAAAGAAGATATTGTGTCTCAAGGGGGACTGATGCTTTGACTGCCGTATTCCGATGCAGATGGTGTCTGCTACTGCCTTTCCCTTTCCTAGCGCTTGAGGGCAGCAGGTTAGGATGTGCTCCAGGGAACCATGAGTCGTGCACAGTGGGTGAAAGACAGTTGGGGCTTCTGCTAGGCCCCAGGTATAAAGGTTGGATGGACAGCATACACCGACTGTATCAGGAACTTCAATCTGGATTTTTAGACTCCCATAGTTCTGTCCATGTGATCGTCCGGGCAAATGCATGGTCCCAATTGTTCCAGGCTCCTTGCTGGTGCATTGCCACAGTCCTACTTTGGCGTTTCTTCTCCAACTCTACACAAATCTCTCCCTGCACCATATGGCGTCGCTCTCATCCTCGGGCTTGATCGTAACGTGGCTTTGTGTGGCTACCTAGACCAGGTCGTTCAACAAGAGCCAACTTAGACTATGTCTCGGTCTCCCTTCTGCTTGGTCGACTGCCTGTTGTGCTCGCCATTTTCTCCCAGTTCTGACTGAAGCTGGCAGAATCAATGAATGATTACTTTATTTTGGTTTAAAAACAAAAAATAGATAAACTGTCAGGGTTTCATTGTGGTTTGAGGACCCAAAATGCAGAGGCAGAGAGGCTGAGGAGATTTCTTGCAGTTTAATGGGGCAAAAAGTAAACTAATAATCAAAAGCAAACCAGAATAATGGAGACATCAGGGAAAACCAAACACGAGGAGCCAGGGAGAGACGAGGTAGGTGGACAACAGCATGGGAAGACAGCAAAGACAAGGAACCAACAAAGAGTGAGAGCAGAGGGAGAGCATATATAGCTGACAGAGACAAAGGCAGGGCTAACGAGCTGACAAGGAGCAGGTGTGAGAGGAGACAACGAGGGAGCCAAGGGGAAAGGAGCACATACACACACAAGAGGGCAACAGAGGACAACAGAAAAACATGAGAACTAACATAAATCTAGAAATTACAACAAAAAAGGAATTAAACCAATAAAACTAGGAAACATAGAGCAAAGTAAAGCACAATAGAAACAAAACAAGGACATAAACATTTTTTACAAAAGAATCCATCAGAAAGCAATCGAAAAAGGAATGGGCTGATGCCCCGAGGCTTATTATTGATTATCCTGTACCATCATAAGAATAATTCACAATAAAGCATTGGTACTAATACATAATTACAAAACACATAACTTCAACTGAAAAATCAAAGTCAGTCAAATTTCGTCGTAACCTTTAATAATTTTAGATTTTAAAGTCTTCTTGAAAACTAATATATGGTTACACATCTTTATCTAATTGTTTAGTCCGTTCCATAATTTTGCACCCAAAACTGACACACATCTGTACTTAGTTTAGTTCTAGCTTTGTAAGTTTCGAACATTAGTGACCCCTTTAAGTTATAAATCCCCTGCCTTATCTTAAACATGGATTTTCTTATTTACCACTCATAACATAATTTCTAATATTTTTAAATATACAATGTCCGGGAAATTTTATGTTTGTGATGTTATTAATAGCTGACTTGTAGAATCATGAAGTCCAACTCAATTTATTATTCTAATAGCTCTTTTCAGCTGTTTAATTATTGGATCTAAATTCCTTTTATATACATTTCCACAAATGTCAGCACAGTATGTCATAAGGCATCACAAGTGAAAAGTACGGCAAATGAAGAAAATTCTTACTTTACATATTTTATGTGAGACTTCCAACAAACTTTATCATCTATGACTACAGCCAAAAGAATAGTTGTATATACTCTTTCAATTTCAGCATTGTTTAAACCCAGTTATACATCAGTGTTAGTCCTTTTGCCACCAAACAACATAAGTTTCGTTTTACTTTCATTTAATGATAACTTATTTAAAGCAAACCATTTGTTTAACTTCATCGGTTCTATTTCTACAGTTATTAACAACTCCTTTATGTTCCCTCCAGAACAAAATAAATTAGTGTCATCTGCAAACATAACATATTTTAATGTATCACTTACAAATATTATTTATATAGAGTATAAATAACTATGGTCCCAACACTGTGCCTTGTGGAACTCCGCAGAGTACATGTTTAAGATGAGATTTAATATCATCAATACTCACATATTGTAGCCTATTATTTAAGTAACTTCTTAACCAAAGTTGTGCTATACCTCTTATACCATTCACATTTCTGTAGAAGTGGTCATTCATATCAAATGCTTTACGCAAATTAATAAACACACCTACTCCAAACTGCGTATTATTTACAACTGTTGCAATGTTTTCTACAAATTGCAGCACTGCTTATAATGTTGAGAGATTGCTCCTAAAGGTGGTCTTTCAATAAATCATATTTCTCAATAAAGGAATCTAATCTCTTTACAAACAGTTTTTTCAAGAATTTTTGAAAATTGAGGCAATAAGGAAACTGGTCTTTAATACGACACAAATTGCTTATCTTTGCTTTTAAAGATTGAGATAACTTTGACTATATGTTAATGGCTCAAGAACATAAAAAAATTACCAATTTTATAAGTGACATATTTAGCGCACTGAAGTAGGTAGATTTTCTACTATTAAATTATATTACTACTTCTAAAATATCACTTTCACAAACTATCCCAAGAAACATTGTTACATTTATTAAAAGTGAAATTAAAGGTTTAATTTAATCTCTTTTGCTAAATTAGGACCTACATTAACAAAGTAATCGTTAAACTCATTAACTATGCTCTCAATATCCTCAATCACTGAATTATCACCTTATACAATGTTGGAAAACACCTGACAATACGATTTTTGATCACCTTATTCAATACACTCCAGGTAGCCTTAATGTTTTTTTTTATATTATTGAAGCGATTGTTCATAATACCGTACATATTCTTTTGACATCGCATATTGGAGGTTAGTCTATTTCTATATTTTTTGTAATTATCCTCCTTTTCCTTTGTTGGATTAAAATTTCCATACATAATTTATTTTATATATATATATATATATATATATATATATATATATATATAT
>NW_015151215.1:212846-218442 GCF_000732505.1 Cyprinodon variegatus
ATATATATATATACATGCAAGCCTTCTACAGGCCTTTTGTTAAAAATGTTTTTATTTTATTTTTGGAATTTTGTGTAAACTTCTTCACTAGATAGTATCAGTCATAAAGTGCCAACAATGTATCCAAAAATGCATTATATGCATCATTGCATCATCATCACTTTAGCCAACAGTAACGGGTTGGATGCAGCAATCTGTGTTCAGAGCATTTTGAGTCTGTTTTTTTTTTTTTTCCTCTCTCCGGCTGTTCCCATGTCCCACCTCTCGGTGTAACATCATCACATCTGTCGCTTTGAGAAATCTGATTAGTACGGTGGCCGACAGGTGCAAATGCGCAGCAAAAGAGAAAACATGCAAACAAAAAAAAGACACGCTCACAAATTAAATGCGGCAAACAAAAAGCACATAAAATGCAGCAAACAAAAAAGAAGATACCCCCGAATGAAATGCAGCAAACAAAAAGAGAGACGCAAACAAAAAGAGTGACACAAACAAAAAAGAAGACACCCCCGAATGAAATGCAGCAAACAAAAAGAGAGATGCAAACAAAAAAGAAGACACCCCCGAATGAAATGCAGCAAACAAAAAGAGAGACGCAAACAAAAAAGAAGACACCCCCAAATGAAATGCAGCAAACAAAAAAGAAAACATCCCCGAATGAAATGCAGCAAATAAAAAGTGTTGAAAACGGAAGTGTATTAAAGCCCAAATACTCTCATTCAAAGGGGATATCTGCCCAAATATGACTTGATTTAATTCAGAAGCAACTTATTTTAAATAGAACAAGTCCTTTTTAGGCAAAAATCACCTTTCTTCAACCACATTTGGCCTTTAATCAATTTCTAGCAGGGCGTTTTGACCTCAGCCGACTTACTAGAAACTGATTTAAGCCCAAATACTCTCATTTAAAGGGTTGTGTTTTCTGATTTGCCGTTGTGTTTTCTCTTTTTGTGTTGTGTTTTCTCTTTTTGTGTTGTGTTTTCTGATTTGCCGTTGTGTTTTCCGATTTGCCGTTGTGTTTTCTCTTTTTGTGTTGTGTTTTCTCTTTTTGGTTTGTGTTTTCTCTTTTTGTGTTGTGTTTTCAATTTTTGTGTTGTGTTTTCTGATTTGCCGTTGTGTTTTCTCTTTTTGTGTTGTGTTTTCTCTTTTTGTGTTGTGTTTTCTGATTTGCCGTTGTGTTTCTCTTTTTGTGTTGTGTTTTGCACTTCAGGGCCACCGTACTAACCACTGCGCCACCAAAGTACGCCACCAACAATGTTATCTAGGAAAGACCCGGAATTTACTATCTACATTAGTATTTTGTGTTTTTCTGCTGCCAGGACACATCTACATAAATAATCATAATCCTTTATAATCATCCATTATGGATTATTAAACAAAAAAATAAAGACATCCAAACGATAACATAATGACCTTAGTTGCTTGGAATCATTTAGCTAAACAAGAGTACTGCTCTGTTTCTTTACTTACGTTTAGGCAAAGACTTGCAGCGGTGCACTCAAAGAAACAAAAGAATATAAATGCTCTCATGCTGAATGGTAAAATTCAGAAAGAACACTTTAAAATATCTCACACAATTTTGTCCTCTGGAGGGGGGAAAATATTTATTGATTAATCCAATTCCAACAGCTGTCTAAAACTTCACACATCCAGCGCTACTTCATCACAGACATTCTCAGCTTTTCCCCCCCAACCCTCTCCCCGTTTTAAGCTGCTTTTATACTCTCTTTATCACACTATGTAGATGAATGTGCACCGATGTTCTGTTGCAATCTTAGTGTGTGTGTGTGCTGGCCAAAGTTCAGTCTGATACTTAAATAGGAAAAAGATGTTTTGCCAAGACCTAGGGTTCAAAGACCCTATCCACTGTATTTTCTGTGTTGCTAAGTAAGTATAAGGCCTTTTACTGAGTCACGAATAAGGCTATACACATTAGCAGTAACATTGCTTCTGCACATTCTACCAAATCCAACTGATTTTTTATCTTTTCTATTAATATTTTTCTTTTGTTTGTTTTGTGTGTGTATGTGTGTTTTCCTGAAAGTCATACATGCTTTGTGGCAGATCAAACAGAGAGGGTATTTAACTTAGTGCCGCTTATATTTCCAAAATATAATTTTTTTTTTTGTTCAGGAGATGGGTAATAGGTCAGCAACAGGCCGTTGGCAAGGCTGCCAGTCATTTAGTCGATCAGGTTGCAATGGAGGAGAACACAGGAAAGGGATAACAACCACCACTGCATTTTGGACTCTTTTTTTTTTGTACTGTGTAAACCACAAATCTATGTTGTGTCAAGTTACTGTTTCAGTTACAGTTGGCCTCTGTTTGCTCACTCTTGTGTTTTTTGCAAAGCTTTCATGGGCAAATTGCTACAATAGACTGGTTCTTAAACCTAAGAGGAAGGGACAAATTAAGTTGTATTTAAACATATTGGGTAGCTTAACTAAAATCTTCAGTCACGTTGCTTCTACTCTGTCTGCCACATATTATTCCAAACTTTTTTGCTTTATTTATGCAAAACTGATTGATTTTTGCTGCCCACGTTTTAATCTTAGCCCAGTATTTTAAATTCTTTTACAGTGATTTTTGTTTTTGTTTATTTTGTCTCTCAAAGTTGAAATGTATTTAAAATTAACATTACAGATCTCTCTCATCTTTCTGAGTAGGAGGACTTTCACAATCAGTTGATGACTAAATACTGTGTTGCCCCACTCTTTGCTTAACTTTGACTGCAGTGTGGAGCCAAGGTCAATATAAAACAGTTTCATCGTTTGGAAGGGTAGAGAGAAAAATTAAGCATAAGCTATTATTATTAGTATTAGTAATTGCTTTGTAATAATCCTGGATATCACTGGTCTGCTTTTCCCGTGGCAAACTCTTAAAATCCTCCAAGGTAAATTGAAAAGAGAACTCAAAGGTAGCTGCTGGAAATCTCCAAACTACCACCTAAACTTAAGGGTTAAATGTACCCAAACAGCCTTTTATTCACTGGTGTTCCTTCTATTCCAACTAGCCAGGCTAGTGCTCACACTTTGCTGCAAACAACAAACAAGCAGATTAAGACTATTTATTTAAATCCCATATTAAACAGCTTTCTAGAATTTCTGTCTGTTCAGTTTTTGCCTTGGTTCATGTCCTGGATCCTGGCAGCCAGTGGAAAGAGGTTTTTGTGTTTGCCTCTTTATGTGTCTCAAGCTGCTATGCCTTTTCTTGGGTCCCAAGCTGCACTGCCTCTTCTTAGGTTCCTGCTGCTGAGATGGCGGCCTCCAAGGTTTCTACTGATGAGTCAGCATCCTCCCAGCCACCCTCCAGCGACTCCTCTTCATCAATGCCCTTACGGCAAACCTTCAGAGGTCCTTCTTTATTGCCTTCCTTGCAGCCGTCCTCCAGAGAACCTCCTTTGTTGTAGTCCTTGCGGTCCTCCACCAGAGGCTCTCCTTCTTCACAATCCTTGCAACAGTCCTCCAGAGGTCCTGTTTCGTCACCATCCTTGTGGCTGTCCTTCAGAGGCCCTCCTTTGTCTACAAACTTGCAACCAGCCTCCTGAGACTCCAGCCCTGCGGCCGGCCTCAAGAGCCTCTGCCTCACCGTTGCCCGCCTTTGGTGGGTTTTTTTGCATTTGGATTGTTTCAGACTCTGATTTTTGTTTCTTGGTTCCCCTGGTTTTACCCTAGGTGGGGTTTTTTTTGTTATGGACTAGGATTTTTGTTCTTCAATTAAATCTGCTAGAACCCGTCTCTGCCTCCTCATCTCTGCATTTGGGTCCTCAATCAACTTCCACCAAACCTTGACAATTTGAGCTCTATTCACACTTTCATTTGTTGTTCTAGCATACAGTAATTAGGGCCTGTGTTCATAAACAGTATATGACAGTCCAAGTATTATCTGATTAAATGTGTCTTAAACACATGACTTTAATATTTTATTTAGAGAGAAACAGAACATCAGTAGAACCATCCTGTTCTGAAGGTAGGAGCACAGATGTTTTTCTTATATGGACCCAGACTCCTTCCTTTGTTTGGCAATTTTCTGCAAATAAGAGATCGAAAACCATTTAATAAGCATGCTTCTTCACCTCACCTGCTTGTATAGTTTTCCATAGGAGGTTGTGTTTTACATTGTTATACATTACCTCGTCCACATCTCACTTGGTTGGGAATGGAAAACGTCCATTGCGGGGAATTTTTTCAGATTTTTCTTGGTTCTGGAATATTAAAGGCAAAGCTTTATAAACAACTCATCATTATTATCCTTATTTTCTACATGGATATTACATAAATCTTTATTTAAACACAACACACCTAATTTAGAAATTAAAACAGAATTCATTTCTACCAAGAATGATTAATATATATAATCAATATAAATGAATAATCTGGAACTAAAAGCTTAGCAAAGTTGTTGATGCCTCCACTTGAGTCTTCTGAAGTTTCTCACAAAGTAAATCAGGCTGAATTGTATTAAATGTACTGGAGAAATCAAAGAACTGTATCTCTGCATTTGGGTCCTCCAAAACCTCCACTCTACTTGACAAGAACATGATAGTGATAGTGCTGTCATCATTGTCTAAACACAGTGGGTTTGTTGATGCAGGTGTATAATGGAATCATCAACCCCAACTCCGTGGAGATAAGCAAACAGCAGGAGGTCTTGGTAGCTGCTTGTTTGCTTGCTGAGGCCTAGTTAGGACCTTCATGATGTGGGATGTCAGGGTGGCAGGTCCTTGAAGACTGTTGGCAGAATTTTTTTAGCACTGAAACAAGGCAGAAGGTCTTCTACATCACTGGAACCCCAGGGTCTGACTGTCTGTCTATGTGTGTCTGGATGGATGGATGGACGAACAGACGGACGGATGGATGCTCCCCAAGATATTTTTTCCGTTCAATGTGTTTTTAAAGATTATTTGAATGTTTTTTAAGTTTGACAGAAATGCCTTTAATAGTCTATTGCTGTGTTTAAATCTTCTAGACATTTATAGACTTTTCTCTATAGACTTTTCTGGGGAAAGCCTCTGTTCCTAATCAGGGTGGGAGTTATAATTCAGCATCGTACAGTACAGAGCCGAGCCTTTCACCATTACACAGAAGACCTGTGTTTGGCTTGGATTTTCTGCTAGTTTCTGTATGTAGTAGATGCTGAAAACCTTGGCAAAGACAATATTTACCACATCAGAAATATATATCTGGCATTAAAATAAAATGCAATTCTTCATAACCATCCTACAGACAAAATAACTATATCAATGTGGGATTCTACAGTATTGCACCAAACTGGAACAGATGGCCGGCTTTTTTTTTTTTTTTTTATCAAGGATTTAATTTGTACGGAAGAGGATTAGGGCTACTGGAAAAAAAAAAAAAAGTTAACTGATTTTTTTTATTTTATTTCAGTATAGTATGGGGAAAAAGTCAGAATTCTGACTTTATTCTCAGAATTCTGACTTTTTTCTCAGAATTCTGAGATTAAAGTCAGAATTCTGACTTTTTTCTCAGAATTCTGACTTTTTTCTCAGAATTCTGAGATTAAAGTCAGAATTCTGACTTTTTTCTCAGAATTCTGACTTTTTTCTCAGAATTCTGAGATTAAAGTCAGAATT
>NW_015151215.1:218856-226375 GCF_000732505.1 Cyprinodon variegatus
AGAATTCTGACTTTAATCTCAGAATTCTGAGAAAAAAGTCACAATTCTGACTTTAATCTCAGAATTCTGACTTTTTTCCCATGTTAAACTGAAATAAAATTTAAAAATCAGTTTACTTTTTTTTTTTTTCAGTGGCCCTAATCCTCTTCCGTAAATTTGTTCTCTGGACTGCACACAGATTAAGATAAAACATCCCTCTGGAGCACATAAAGCTTATTTTTTTAACAGAAAATCTAAACTTTTATGTAGGAATGAGTTCTAATTAGGCCAGTCAAATACAAGTAAAATGTGTTATAAGAATTACATTACCTTTCAATTCTAACTACTTCCAAGCCTGTGCCTTTTGTTTAAGTCTGGGGCGAGAGTTTCTCCTGGTGTGAATCTTGGGAACAACAGAATGTGGTAACAAAAAAGTGATAAATCACACCATCTATTTAAGTTTCTGATGCTAGATGACTTTAATGAAGTACCCAGGATTCAATGAATCTCCCACATTGAAGGCAAAGACATGAACCACTACACTACAGAGAGACTCTTTATTCTCTTTAATTATCGTGGAATTTCTGAATTCAGCTTTTGAGGACTAGGCCTCTGCTCTTTAATAAAGCAACACCAACAATGAAATAACTTGAAGATTATTTTTTGGTCTACTTTTGGACTTTAGATAAACATGTAGCTGTCATGATCTGGGCGCTGATGACTGGTTTGATTACTCATTCCATTCACCTGTCTATCTCCGCCCAGCTCTCATTACCGTTCATCTGATCCACATGCTTCAACCTCTATTTAACCAGCCTTAAATCACTCACCATATTAAATGAGCCTGTGATGAGAGTTATCTAGTATACCTGAGTGTTTCTGATTGCCTGATTGTGACCCATGCTGCCTATGGACCTCAGAGCATTTATTGCCAAATGAAGCATCACAAAGCAATGAGGCCTTTTAACCCAATGCTTTACCTAAAGGTATGTTACTTAATGTTTCATTAATTGTTCACTTTTGAGCAGCACAGACACTAGTAAAGCCCTCATATTTTAAAAAATCAGAAAAAGGCAATGAAAGCAATATTGTCAAAATAACATTTTTTAATTTGCAAATATGTCCTTACTCTTACTTTATTAAAATTACTTATACCAAAAATAATCCTTCTAATATGTTGACTTTCTGCTGCAATGTCATGGAATGTTTTTTGCAAAGAAGATGGACTGTATGCTGTCTTCATTACTTATTTCCTGTAACACTTTAACTCTAAATGGTCTTTTACTGGTGCTCCTTGAGAACCTTTAAATTTCAAAAGTTAGCTGCCGACAGAAGTTCATTCTTGCAACAGCATTCAGTCTGTTTCTCCTGTGTGAGACAGTTTGATTGCTGATCAAACAACTACATTTTAAATTTCTACATTTGGGTGTTAGTTATTTCTATAAAAAAAATAGGACTTTTTTCACAGTGTCTGGTTTAAGGCGGTTTCTTCGTCAGATAATTTAGATAGCATAAACAATAAAGTATAAAATCAAGACAATTATTTTTTTCTGTTTCAATTTTGAAATTGATAAATAGCGTCAAATAATTTTAGGTAAAAATTGTTGTACTTTTGTAGTGATGGCTGATCTGTTTGAGATATGATTTCTCATGTATGGTTCTGGTTCTGTAATGATGAAGCATTGATAAGGTTCAACACTTCACCTGAAATAAAAAATTAAATGTCAAATGACACAAAGGAAGTATTAATGATGAAATTTCCATCAGTTTGTGAACAAGCACATTTTATTAAAAATTGCTTTGAAGAGTATGCTATCACCGCTTAAGCACGACCAAACCACCTACAAAAACACATGGAGCAGCACATTTCACTGCGCTTTTATTTTGAAATCCGACACAAGAAATGAAGCAGTGATATGATAACAGTAATGTGAGGCATCGTTTGTTACTGGTCGCATTTTTTTCTGCTAGATGATACAAGCATCGACCCAGGGCTTTATTAGACAAGCCCACTTTTTACTCAGCACACACCTCGGAGCCAGGCTTCAGATGTCCCTTCACTACCTGTGTGATGTTCAATCAAGTGAGGGATTGCCTTCGAGTCAACAAGTAGATGCAATCAACTGGTTTACCTTAGACAGAAAACTTTGGATCAATTTGACAATGGTCTGGTTGAATTGTACAGTGCCTTAAGATGACATGTGTTGTGAACCTCTGTGTGTACCTCTGAGCCTGCATATTCCCATTCTGATCTGTCTGCCTGACCTGTCCTCAGACTCCTGATGGATTCTGCCTTTGTACCAAACCTGAAACTGATTCCTGACTCCGTTCTGGATTTCCCTTCGGTACCTCTTTGGACCTCAGATCTAGTAGCTCTGAAACCAGAACATGCCTTCGACACCAGCTTTGGCTTCGCCCTATGGATTATTCTACCTTTCTTCGTCGGCTCGGTTTGACTGTTTCGTCTGTTTGTTCTCCAACCTCTAGGACTTCAGCATCTGTAACTCTCTGGGCAGCCGCTGCCGCATCTTGTTAGCAGCCTACGGGCTGGAACAAGCCTCATCCTCTGGGCACGGACTGAACTATAAAAGCAAGTTAGTGACTCACATGTTTACGATCATCCTCCATCAGATTGACGTGGTCACTATTCCGTGTTTTCTTCCTGCAGAGGTTACTGCCTTAGATGCCGTCGCTGTTCACTATGGTTCCATCATAAAAAGACGTTTTGCTAAACCTAACTGACTTTCCTCCTTGAATACTCGGTCAGTTTATTCTGAGCCTGACCGTAGCTCTGTTTTATCACTGAACAGCACAGAATAGATCGATTTAAGATGTTTTTACATTTCTATTGACCTTTTCTGATCATAATAGCACAGTCCAAAGAAATCCTGGCCAAAAAAAATTTGAATATCTTACATAACATGTGGCTTAATAATAAAGCGATGATAATCATGCCAGTAAATTAATGACACAAATAGTTTTATCTAATAATGGTTTTGAAAAAAATGTTTTTCTTCTTTCCTTGTTGGGTAGGAATTAAAATCACTTCCTCTACTTCTTAACCTACCATTTGTTGTCGATCTGCTTCAGGTCCAGCTGCCCTCCGTTTTTTGCTCTGAAAATGCAAAAAAATATGTCTTCAGTTGAAAAAGTAAAAGAGAAGGGGATTCCTTAAAGTCTGAGTAAAAAAAACAGTTATTAAAATCTAAAAACAGGTGTATAGAAAGCCTGAAGCATCACTAACCATAAAAAGATATACATTTTGTTTATATATATGGTGTTACATATCAACAGGAGGTCCATTATGAATAATCAGGTTCTTCTCCAAAGTCTTTGGTGCAAAGACAATAACTCTTGTTTCTGTCTGAATCAAAAAGTGGAAGATTAAAAGACTCCTAGTTTTTATATCATTAGGACATGATTCAAACCCAGGCCTCCCATGTGCAAGTCGAATGACTTGTCTGTTGAGCTAACCAGCCACTTATGTTTGGAAGAGGAGTCATCATAGAAACTTGTGCGGTCAGATAAGACCAAAATAGAACTTCTCAGTCATAATTCCACCAACATGTTTGGAGGGAGAAGAAAAATTGGCATGATCCCAAGAATACCATCCCTACTGTGAAGCAGGGGGGTGGTAGCGTCATGCTATGGGGTGTTTTTCTGCTCGTGGGACAGAGTGACTTCACTGTATTAGAGACAGGATGACCGGGGCCATGTATTGCTAGATTTTGGGGAACAGCCCTCCTTCCCTCAGTTAGAGCATTAAAGATGGGTCAAGGCCAGCCAGGGTAACCAATGAGTGGCTCTGTAAGAAGCATATCAAGATTCTGGCGTGACCTAGCCAGATCTAAAGGCAATAGAGAATTTTTGGAATGAGCTAAAACTCCATGTTTCTCAGCAACAGCCCAGAAACCTGTCTGATCTAGAAAAGATCTGTGTGAAGGAGTGGGCCAAAATCCCTCCTGCAGTGTCTGCAAAACCCTCAGGTGTTCAAATACTCATTTGCAGCTGTACCATACAAATAAATAGTTTAAAAATATTCGTAGTGATTTCTGGATTTTCTTTTTTTTAGATTATGCCTCTCACAGTGGAAATGCACCTAAAATGTTTATGTGTGTATAGATAAATACAAAAGAATTAGTCCTTACACTGACCACTGTGGTTCTCAACAAGTAACCTTGGAGCAAAAGAGGTGGGTAGAGTACCCACAAATTGAACACAAGTAAGAGTAGCACTACATTAACATTTATTTTTACTTATATAAAAGTATTCATCCGAGAAATGACTCATGTAAAAGTATTTGGAAAAAAGGCTACTTAACTACTGCGTAAATGTTGGTGCTAACATTGGATTTAATTTTTAGAGATGATGCTGTCAAAAAGACTTTATGTACAAGTTCTGCTGTTTTAAAGACTCAAACGCCTAAAGAATACAAATACATGTTATGAATATAAAAAAAAAACATAGAGAAGAAATACTTTCACCAAGTTTCTATTTTTCTACATAAAAATATAAAAAAATAAAACAATCCACACATGAGAACTGTAGGAAAAGGTAACAAACTTCCAATGTTAATATCTACCATTTACTGTATGCTTACCTGATTTTGGAATAGTTTAAATTGCTCACAGAGGACAGAGTAGTCAGATTTTACTCAAGTAAAAGTAAAAACCATGGCACAGTAAACCTACTACTAAAAGTACCTTTTTAGCATTTTTTTTTTTTCAAATTGAGTAAATGTAACTTATTACCACCTAATATACCAGAGGTATTACTTTCAGGTTTAATGAATTTCTCTGTCGATAGCAAGTATATTATTTGCATGTTTTTCACCCATATATTTGTGCGCGCACAAGAATATGATCTGAATAATTATGAAAGCCATTGCACATATTTGCACATGCAAACAATTTGGCCTGTGTTTTAATACAGGGAAACTTTTTAAAAATGCGGCCCATAATCCACTAGTCGTTAAAGACTGCCGGAATTTTTAAATTTATGGGACATGGTGTAAGTAAGTACGTTTTTTTCTATTTGTTTTTTTGCACCACAAGTCTAAATGTTTTATGTTGTTTTTTTTGTTGTTGTTCTTTTTTTTTTTTTTGCACCAAAAGTAGTATGACTTTTTTTGTCTGTTTAATTGCTCTTACCTTTTCTTTCACAGTTTTTGGAGGAAAGCCAACCCTGCCTTCAATGGGAATCCAAGTTCCTTTCCATGGAGAGGTAGTGTTGGTGGGGGGGCTAGTTGTAAACTAGAACAAGAGGCACAGCCCACAAAACTTTCGTTTAAAGTACTATCTTTGCTGTATAGTGCTTTAGTTTAATATTATTCGTCAGCTTATTAGTTAGAAATTCAGACTTAATTACATTTTTGACGAAAACCGTTTAATGAAGACCAAATTTTGCAATTCTGTCACATTAGCAGTTTAAAAAACCTTAACTAGAGAAATAAATAGGTTAGCAAAAGTTTGGGCTGCAAATGCTATTTGATGACATGATCACCGTTTCAATTGGCAGTTTTTTACTTTTAACTTGACGTGAAATGTGAATAAACAGCAGTTCATAGAAGAAGCATAAATTTGGTTCCAAAGTGTTGATCTTTGAATAGGGATCGAAACAGATTTATCAGTGTAAATTGAACTTGTAACAAGTTTTTGCTATGCAAAAAACTGATATGTATTTATTCATATAATGTATCATACCCTGATGTTGATTTTAAATTATTAATCATATCTATATTACATTAGACATTTTATAAAATGTACCTAAAGGAAAGGAAAAAAATTCACTTTAGATTTAATTGATATTTACAAAGTTCCCTCATACAGGTGGGCCATACCTTACCTGTATGAGGTATCTGATCATCTGTTATAGATTTAATAACAAATAACATAAGTTAGCAACATAAATTATGGTTTCCTGAGGGTGGGAAATGAATACAACAGCAATATCAGAGAGAATTTAAACGCTGTTTAACGAAATTGCAGAGCATTGATACACAGATATGTGTTGCAAAAGTACACAACTGAACAATATCCATCTTACCAAAGATGAAAAGAGACCAAAGAAAAAAGACAATCAAAAATATCTAACATTTTACCAGCAAAATTACATACTGGCAAGACTGTTGATTTGGTCTTGTTTGAACCATCCAATGACAGACAGCAACCTTTTCCTCCCTGAAACAGTATTTAAATATAATGCAAGTTAGTCAGAAAAAAACAGAATGAAGCAGCAAAAATCTTTCATATTAAGATACTAAAGCAGAATAACTTGAAGATAGCAGCCTTTACCACCAAAATAATTATGTTTTCTAGATTATTTCTAAAAATGACATATGTTTTTTGGTTCTGTGAACATTCATCTACACTTATATCCATTTTGATTTAACATAGATCCTGTTACATAGAAAACAGAAATGTATTTTAGTGATGTCAGAGAAATATGTTTGCTGCCAAAGCAAACCAGGGTATGATATAATAGATTATAAGCAGCAGAATAAAGGCATTCCTTGCTTGACAATATATATGTGAACAACAAGAATGTTTTGTGTGATTACTTACGCATACAGGTTGGCATATCGCTGCGAACGCATATTCAAAAAGACAAAAGAATATAACCGCTTTCATTGTGAATATTCACTGTTCGTCTACTTGTACATCTGCTATTTGGGAGGTTAAATACATTTGCTTCCTGTCAAAGTCCAACCTGCTTTTTTTCCTTTTTTTGGCTTTTTTTCCTCTGAAAGTCAAACATGTTTCACTGACTGAGCAAAGCCTATGGCCTTGATGGCAGATCAAACTAAAAAAAAGTAAAAAACAAAAAAAACAAAAAAACAATCCACTGGACTTTGTTTCCAAGTTTGAAGACATTTTGCTTCCTGGATAGGAAGCAAAATTAGAAATAGCGTTGAGTTCGAGGCTTTATACAGTAGCCCAAAACAAAGCCTTGTTTTTGAAATGGACGAACAGGTCCACCCCTTTGGAATAGGGATCGTTTGGCTTCCTTTGTTAGCCTGCAATGTCCCATACCTGTCTATGTCTCTGAAAGGGGTGCTGTTAAAGGGAATTGATAGCCTGGCAAAATCTTCAGAGATGCTGAGTTTGGAAGTAGAGAACGAACCCATTTTTTATTATCCTAATTATCCCTATTACAAAGATCAACAACCAGCAGTGCTGATGGTGAGTTTTGATTTTGTCATATCTAATTAAGTGTTCATTTCCAAATGTTTTTCTCCTATGAATGTAATAATAATAGTAATATCGAGAATGCTCTCCTCGAGCTCCAGGGAAGTCAGAGCACAGGCTGCAGGCTTTGCTTTGCACAGGCGGTCGGGACTGGAGCAGGGCGGTTACAGAGGATGTTGGATTTCTATGCATGAAGGAGTTTAACTTAGAGCTGCTGCCTTATTTCTATGACAGCTCCATTCAACTGGGAGCCCAGGAGCCACTTTGGGGCCCAGTGTGACTTCATTCCAGCCTGTGCATAAAAAAAGAAATACATATATATTATCTCTCTCTCTCTCTCTCTCTCTCTCTCT
>NW_015151215.1:226439-230416 GCF_000732505.1 Cyprinodon variegatus
AACTCCATCTTCTCCATCTAAAGTGCATACTGTTACTAAATGATTCAAAGAATTTGGGAAAGCTACATGAGGGATAAATAAACCCTGAGCCTAAACTACAGGTAAAGTGCCACACAGCATATAAACAATAGACAGTTTAACCCCTTGCTATAAATCTCTGATGGATTTTACCTTTTAGTTTTTTTTTTTATAAACAAATAAAAACTTCTGAGTGGCAAGCATTTGTATTAATCCCCTTCAAATTACTCTCTGTATAAAAATAGCAATTGTGTGAAGGCCAAAGAGTGAAAGCCATGCCAGTCCAGGGACTGACTGCATTTCTACTGTAAGGTACCTTGGTCCCTGTTTTTGGGATGTTCAACTTTGGTACGCACTTATTTCCCCTGGAAACTTCGAACAAATGTTCAAGATTTCTAAAGAAGCAGATGCTGGAGCTGGAAGAATTGAACATTTACTGCTCGAAGAACCACATCAACCAGTAAGAGAAGCTGATCTAGGAACTGGAAGGGAGACGGACACAATACAGCAGATGCACAGTGATATAACCACTCCGCTGAAACTGTTTAGTAATGCCTAAATTAACTTAAAACATCCAAACCTTCTGTGCAAATATGTTTGCTTTCATTATTGTTGTATCTGCAGTGTGTACCACATACCAGGAAAACCCTAACATCTACTTCCAGCTGCCATGAACAGTAGATTGTCTAGAGATCACACCAATATTTTTTTTAATACAAGAAGTCATAACATTTCAGTGCCCTATTATGCCAGTACAGCAAAAATCCATTTAAAACACAAAAAGTGAATATAGATTTTAATAAAAGGATCTCATTACCAAATGCCAGTTATTTTGGTTTAGACAGCAATAATCATGGATGTCTTGATATGATATTGTTATTGGTAATCAATCCGGTATCAGCCAAAAAAAGATTATCGGCACATATCGGCCCACATGTAAAATACCCAAAATCCGCAAGCTGATAAAAAGACTCCACTTCTTTCCTTTTTTTTAAGTCTAATTAACTTACTTATTAACAATAAATGGGTTAATTATTTTCATAGCTATTTTCATTGACAACTGTTCTCTGTTAGAATAATAACATTTTATCAAGCCTTTTCTTTTATGCGACACTACAACATACGTATGTAATAAAAGTGTGTACTATTCTTGCTTATATATTGTATCAGGTATCAGTATCCTATTAGAAATAAAATAGTTGTATCAGGACATCTCTACCAATTAATATTTGCAACAGGGCTAAGATGTCTTGGAGAGCATGTCATTTTTTGCCTGATATTGCAAGTTGTTAAATGATTTGATATATTAAAGTCTGGATAAAAGCTAAATAAATGTTTGTTGTTAATTCTGTTTCTTCTAATTTCAACTGGGAGTGCACTGTCATTTTTTTAATTTAATAATTCAAAAGGATTAAAAGAGATCTCCTATCTATCTCCTCTTTCTTTCATCTTTTGTCCTTTTTTTTCTTTTTCTTTTTCCTTTTTCTTCTTCTGTTTTTCTGTTCTACTTACATTGCAGTGTCCATATGAACTGTAAAACTCCTTGCATAATTATAATAAAGCAATTTATATGCATGAAACAAGTGGAGCGGTATGGCAATTGCCATACCGCTCCACTTGTGAAAGTAAAATCTGTTGGGCTCCTTTTGTCATCAAGACAATTATTCTTATTGCCACCTTGCCAGACAGGACACTGTGAAAAGGAAAAAAAAAAAAAGAGATCTCATAGTGCAATGGCTTAAATCTTTAACTGGCATGATTCAAGAAGAGCATCTTAATTTAGCTAAGTCTTAAGCCTTATTAAAATGTTAGGATTTTCTGACATAAAAAGTGATCTTGGTAAATCATTTCATCTTGTATTGACTATCAGCATCCATTAGCAGGAACAATTTGGACTATAATTATGCAGCAGATTGCATAAGTGTAAATGTCTTAAAAAGTGAACAGCCTTCTTTTTTCTGACTTTTTCACCCTCCATATCTCATCCTAATCTTGGTCATGTTCATCCAATCTAAATAAGGTTCCCCACATCTACCTGAAAGTAAGGATATAAGTATGTACTCCACTGCCCTCTTCAGGTGAGACCACTCATTTTCTGTGAGATTCAGCTCTGAACTCCTACACTTTTGTTTGCATATAGATGTATGTACAGTAAAGGAGAGAGGCAAAATATAATCCTTCTGTATAAATATCAGCTTTTTACCAAAAAAATGAAATATAAAAGGGTAAAGGAGATTGGAAAGAAAACTGTCACTATAAACCAACATCTCTTACATCTCTAAAGGTAGAGATGGATGGAATGAGTTTTTACACCATGGGGCAATTTACTTATACTTAATAATACAGTGATGACTGCTTCCTTTAACCCTAGAATCCTCATTAAAGACAAGAAATATTTGAAATGTCAGGACATTTGAAATAAACTGGTAGTCAGCCTGAAAATGTGTAATGAACAGCACAATAGCTTTAAACAGAATGATGGTCCAGAACATATGCACAGATATTAATATAAATGGATCACCAGAGGCAACATCTAAACTTTGTAGAAAATCTGTGTGGTGAGCTGAAGAGAAAAGAACATTAGAGTGAACCCAGAACTTAGGATGATAGAGAGAGATGTTTCAAAGTGGAGAGGAATAGGATACCTCCCAACAAAAAAATACTGCTGAAGAGGGAATTCTGATCCACTCTTTTTTAAATATCTTTTTTTTTTCTTTCTACATTTTCAGTGTATGATTAAGTTACTGCAATGAGAAAGACTGAAACACCCAATTGGATTGATATGTTACAGAAAAAAAAGTACATAATTTCTCAATCAAAAAATCACTAACTACACTATAAAAGCTCTAAAACTTGCAGCAAACATTTTGGATGCTGGCCTGATCCACTCAGTGGTCTAGATTGAGTTGAATCACTTGTAAAAGCTGGATTTGCTTTGGGGTTTTTTGACAATCAAAACCATTCCTGGATTTCACTCGTCTCTCTCCATTCTCCCTGCAGTGATTAAGGAAAAAAATTGGATTTGGGGGTAGACATATCAGACATATCAGTGTTCCTTGCAGAAGACCCCGATAATTCTCTCACTGGCCTTGTAGTGGGGAGCATTGTTTCAGATGACTCGGATGAGAAACACAATGTCATACAGCTTTGAAATCATTTCTCTTGGCTTGAGACCTAAAAGTTTGTCACAGGACTCCTTAAATAAGGCCAGGAAGGTCAGGCTTGAGTTCACTTTCAGGGGACATTCCTAGGAAACACAGACATCATGGAAGGATGAAGATCTGGACGATTATCATCACTTTTCAGGATTTTAACTCAAAATCTTTCTCAACACACCTTTATTACTAAAGTGTTAAATGCTGATCCTCTAATAAGGACTTTGTCTTTCAGGTAAAACCTTCTGTATTAAGACCTTATTTATTCTGTCAACATAGGTCCTCAAATGTTCAGACCCAGTTAGAATTCCAGGTTCTGTGATATAAGATCAGTGTTGGCCTAGTGGTTAGAGCATTGCACTTGTGCTCTGAGAAGGTTGCAAGAACCCGGTTTGATCCCACACAAAAAAAATTATCTTACTGATGGTGAAAAAAAACAATTTCATCTATTAATAGTATATGTTACAGATCCACCTTAAGGTATAAGCAAAGTAAGAATGATGATTTATCATTGATGTGTACACATTACCATCCACTGCTTGTTTTGTTTTTTTTACTTTTTATTTAGTATTTTTTTATTTTGCATAAAACACACAAAAGGAAATTTAAACAGAAAAGGGCGATAAAAATACAGCAAAGGTATAACAGAGTCCGAGTTTAGTGAACGTGGTGGTCGCACAGATATTAAAAAGGTTTGTCTAGCGTTCCAGTCTTATTGAGGGTAAGTCCTTTTCGAATTTGTGCAATCAAACCACTTTCTCCAATGTTGTTTCAGGTATTTGTACTTGATCCTTAGGTGGTAGA
>NW_015151215.1:230635-234769 GCF_000732505.1 Cyprinodon variegatus
TTTCTTTTATAGCCTTAACAACTTGATCCCAGTAGGTTTGTATTTTTGTACATTGCCAAAAATATATGAGAGTGACTGGCGTTCATCTGTCCACATTGCCTCCAACATTGTTGTTGAGTATGGAGTAATTTATTTTGTAATTGAAGCGTTATGAAATAGCATATTACATTTTTCCATCCAAATTCCCTCCAGCCTCTAGAGCTTGTGGAGGAGTGTTGTGTTTTGCACATTGAAAGCCAGTCACTCTTTGACAGTTTCACTTTTAACTCTGCTTCATATTTGGACTTTATATATAATGAGTTATTTTTTCCATTTTGATTTTGTAAGCTTTTATACAGCTTAGATACAACTTTTGTTGGGGTTTTCGTGTATGCATCCATAAATATTTGAATTAATTAATTTCCTTCAAGTAATAATTTTTTCTTAACTTCATTAGTATAGAAGAATCTTAGCTGTAGGTATCTGAAAAAATCTCTGTTATTCAGTTCAAATTCTCTTCTGATTTTATTGAATGTTTTAAACGTTTCGCCATCTACTAGTGTGCAGATAGCTGTTATCCCCTTTCTCCTCCAATCTATAAATCTGCTATCCGAGTCTTTTGGTTTGAATCTCATTGACGATCCACTGCTTGTTTTACCTGTATTTTTGTGGCCACTTCAAGGAAACGCTGAAATCATAAGGACTTGGTAAGCTGTAAGATTTCCTGGATGTGCTTGACTTCTGGCTTTTTCAGCTACTTGCTGGTCTCTAACAGCTTCAAGGAGTAACTCTCCCAAAAGGCTGTTTCTAGCAGCAGGCCTTGGTCGTCTCTTGTGTGTGTGGCTTCTTGAAGTTTCAGTATCTTTTGGATTTGACCACTCCACTAAATCATCATAGCTAAGGCAGATGTATAAAATTGAACAGATGCAAATAGAAACAAATAAAAAAACTGACAGAAGGACTTTTCATTTTAATTGAACAAAACCTTTTAAATAAATTAAGTCACAGACTCTGTATCAAACTGATAACACCAAACCAAAAAAATAAAAATAAATTTCTACTACATTTTTGCACCATATATATATATTTGTCTTTGCACTGCTCTGAACTTCCATATCAGTGTGTTTTACACCATGTTTTTTTCTCCCACGCTGTATATATTGGATCACTGCTGTACTCTGTGAAATGGAAATGTTCATTTCACTGCTAAGCTGCTGCTCATTCACTGTCTAAAAGCTGTACGAAGCTGTATACTCTCTCTGTTTACCAATAGACAATAGAAGTTGTCTAAGTCTATGTCTAAATAGCTCTAGGTCTAATTATTACAGCAGGTCACAGTGAAAAGCTATTTCAGTAAAAATACTGATGAGGAAAAAAGATTTCCCTGACTCTGCATCATAAAAAGCCTTCTAAACTTACTCTCCAGTCTCAGCACCAGCTTCCCATCCTTGCTGGCCTCCTCAGCCAACAACTGTTGGGCTTCCACTGGGAGGTACAGAAAGGTGTCTTCTGTTCTCTTATAAAGGATCTCTGCTTAACAGAAAAAATGGAAACTCTCCACATGTGCTAAAAGCTAAAATGAAATGAACACTTTGTAGAAATCTTTTTTTTCCTCACCACTAAGCCAAGCAAAATTCCAGTGCAGCTGTTTGGTAAATTCATCCTTGATTTCTACTGAATAAGGGCTGGCAGAAACTCCAGGAGCGTATATGCTGGTCAGGTCTGCAAGCAGCCTATGGAGGGGGTCCCCCCTCACTATCAAACTGTATGACATCAGCAAAGTTTTCCTCTGTGATTATGGCTCTTAAAGGACCCCTCAACCACATCCCCCTGTGCAAATAACATTCAGATCAAAGTTGAAGAGAAAAGGAAAATAAGAAAAACAGTGGATCAATATAGCCAGGGAGCCTAATAAATTATATGTAGTATGCACTGAAATGAAGGACATCAGAAAGGACCATTGATAGGCAGATTGCAGCCCATCAATCAAAGATGGAGACAGTTTATAAATGAGAAACATTTAACATTCAGTGATTAAAACCTGGATGCTTTCTGTAAGAAATTCCTTAGGACAGATGACACTACATAGACATATGGGTTCCATCTATTTGACAAAACCCATTTGATTTTCTTCAAACAGATTGCATGTTTCTGCACAAACAACTAAAACCAGCTACCAAGCACAATGGAGGAGGTGCCATGATTTGTGATTAAATCTGCCATTAAATAATGAAAAGTAATGACATTACCTTATCTTAGGTATGACATTAAATAATAATTATTATTATTTTGTTACATGAGACCACAGAAAGCTCTTTCATAAGTTTATTATATATATTTTAGACCAAACTAGATATAGAGGATATAGAGGGTGGAGTTGCTGGCCTATTATGCTGTAAATAAATTGCCATACCTATTTGGAGTTAATTTTGAAATTCTTAGGGATAATATTTTCTTTAGAGTAAATCAAATCCAGAAAAAATATTGTATCATATTGCTCAATCACCATTCAGAACTGAGGATCATGAAATAATTATATTCACTTCTTAAAAAAAGATAAATGTATTTAATTGAAACTAATATAATCAATTATATATTTATTAGTAATTAATAAATTACTGACAAATTCAAATAATCATTTAATACAATATGCACTTTTTGTATTGTGTACATCCTCCACTACTGGTTGGCTGAAAGAAGACCATCAATTTGTTGAAATTGGCTAGTGAAAATCTGCCCTTCAACCTGATTAAATGCTTTGGTGAGATGTTTGTAGAAACCAATATCTGCAGACCTTAATGAATGAGGCAATGATTTAAACAAGAATAGGCCAACTGTATTAACAGGATGCAGTAGGGGTACATTTTAATTAGCCAATCAGCTGCTTTTAAAAATACACTGTCAAAGTATAAATATTTACATGATGACAGAATAACGTACAAGTAAAGGGGTACAGTAGTCCACCTGAAACCCCTTTGTTCTATGCAAGTTAACTTCATGTTCACCTTACTGAACTATACTGATGCATCAGTAGCCCCTTCTTAGAAAGTCTTTTCAAAGACGTCAAGTCACCATTGTATTTATTTGTCAATGGTGATTTCTCATTGAATACTTGGGAGGTTAAACCTCCCCTGTAAATTCCGTAAAACTACTGGTAAATTATACATTGTCAAACTGGTCATTAAACTACATTAAATATGTGTTCTAATGCGGCTGAGTATGTTGAGCATTAATCAGTGTTTTTTCCGCTCTCTGACGCTATCTCTCCTCCTGTCTGGAGCAGCAGGACGCTGCCTGTCAGTCTCTATGTGAAATCCCTATTGAGGCTTAAGCCTCTGTCTTTTGAGGTAAGATGGATGAAAGTAGAGCCCTGATTGGATAACATGCCAAAATACATCACTTACAGTGAGGCTCTTAGGGGTCTATGGTGCAGGGGCGGGTAGTGAAGCTGGATCCTCGATGCTGATTGACAAAAATACTTATGGATTTTTACAGTGGCCAGACAACGAGGAGGCTTTACTTATGAATCGAGAGGGAAAATGATGATTCAGTCAGAACAGTCGTCTTGTGCTGAGCACTTGCCGTGGTTTCTGGAGTTGATCATTTCGGATCGCTTTTCACAACAGCTATTTTCATCTGTTGTAGTATTGTGTTTAATGCTTTTCAACATTTGTTAATGCAACAAGTAAAATTTGGATTTTATCAATTCTTCTGTCAGGATATACACTTATCATGTTAATTATGTACATAATAGAGATTTGGAAATGAAATGGGGGCACAGACAGAGTGGGTCATTTTTAACCGCAAGATCTCTAGGCTTTTACCCAGGACACTGTGTAATAGTTTGATTTGGCTGGATCTATACATGTCTTCTGATTTAAAAACGTGTATGCTATAATAATGTGATGATGTGGCATGGAGGAGTTGTATAAAATGCTTCTTTAACTTGTTGAAAAAGTGCTGCCTTCTGTAATACTAAGCAACTTCTCTAAATTGAGTAAGATTACAATTTCTATCAAAATCTGTGGTCATGTCTCACGTTTATTTTTTATACATATACATTATAAAGTGTTATTTGAAGAGTTTGTCCTGAGTAATCTCTTCTCAGGAAAGAATCTGGAAGAGAAAGCTTAAAGGTGAAAACACAGAGCTTTC